>NC_141852.1:16475619-16703119 GCF_024713525.1 Acromyrmex echinatior | reverse complement strand
ATTTGCTAAAAGGACGAGCGTTAGGAAGCGTCATGCTTAAAATTTACAGAGGTCCTACTATCTGCCAACCACAAGACTCTCCCTATACTATAAATCCTTCGGGAATAGAAATCCTACGCCTCGGCGAAAAGTGAATTCTTTTCTCTCCCCCCCTCCTTTTCCATTTTTTTCCTTTTATCCTTTTACTTGAACTACGGCGATTGCGTTTGATTATATACACCCAGCGAAGAAGTCCATTTCATTTTGAAGGGATTAAGAAAACGTGCACACTCGCGGTCGCGATTAATAAACGCCGGTTAATTGATTAATTGGTTAGGGAGAGGGATCAGTATGTATGTACAGGAGTGGACAACATGCGGCATTCTCTATATGTATATATATATATATATATATATATATATATATATATATACATATATATATATATGTATATATATATATAATGTATGAATCTATAATAATGTTCCGCGCGAAACGCGACCCCCTCAAGACGCGCCGCACACTCTTGCAAATCATCTATCGGACGTATGAAGAGAATAATTAGATACAATCATTCTATGTATAACACGCTGCTCCGGTATTCCGCGAATCACGGTTTCTATCGCTACTTTGGTTTCGAGAAACGACACCACCCCCTTTGCGTTCCGTTTTGCACAAGCGTCTCTTTTCTTTATCTTCCGCGAAGTCGAGCGCGAGATCGTTTCGCCACAAAAAAGGATCTGCGAGGTACACCGCTCGTTTCGCGAAGAAGAGGGATGTACGAGTTCAGACGCGGATGTTCGCGGACATTCCGTGTTTACTATCGAACATTTTCGAGGAGGAGGGAAATCGCGCCCACGTCGCATTCCGAAAATACGCTTAGCGTATTGCCGATCATTCTCGTCAGCGAAAATCACGAAGAGTGACCGTTTATATTGCACATAGTAGTAGTAATAATAAAGTCAAAATGTAAAATTCGTCATCGACGGCGATAGCAGCAACCCTCGATCCTCAGCGTTCCCCACGAGCGAGTAGCGGGCCTTTTTCCTTTTCGCGGGCTCGACTTCGCAATCCCTTCGTTTCTCGCGCGAAGGTTCGTGAAGGTAACTCACATCGGTTTTTGGAAAAGAAAATTGGTAGAGAACTCGGCACTGCGGATGTTAACCTGGACAATCTGGAGCACGCCGCCACGATGTCATATACAGCCGTTCGCGATCGAAAAATTAAATTACTTCGATTTCCGTTTACCTCTCCTTCCGTCACCCGTATGACACCTATTCTCCCTAAACTTTCAGTTCCCTTATTTATGTTTCTTTTATGTTTTCATCTACGCGTTATTTTCTTCTCACTTGAATAAGTTAATTAGTAAAAAATCATTTTGTCGAATGCTTCGCTATGAGCGCGCGGTTGCGTTATCCGTACAAGAAACGCATTACACAACGCACCTATGTAACATATTTTTAATAAGTTCTTAATAACTAGAAAACTGTGTATATGTGTACATGTTTGTACGAATGTGTGTGTGTATGTGTGTGTTTTGGGTTTGTGATACAGAGAATTACCTACACAGCAGGTTGAAGCGTGGCTTTTTTCATTACTGATTAACATCCAATGCGGACGATTTGTCACTCTCTTTATATCATCTCTATCCTCTCTCCCTATTACCCTCTTCCAGATTTCCCACCGGCCCTCATCACCTACGCGTCTTTTCTCGATGTCACTGCTTCCACTATCACCCCCTCATTCTTTCCTCATCTCTTTCTTTCTCGCATGCTCTTCCACTCTCACTCGCTCACTCTGGCAACACACTTTCGCGTCGGATCAGGTACTCGCGTTTGTTCTTACGAACATTCGTCGCGCGGGAATCACTACGTCGCTCGGGAGCGCGGGTTTTCGTTCGGGCTTTCGTCCAAATGGACGATGTCGGTGGGAAAACACGAGCCCCGTTTGTCGAGAAATCGCTTCCACCAACGTCCATCCGGGTCGCGCTTCGCAAAATCAAAATCTCGCTCGATCGGGATGGACGATACGGGAAGAAACTCCTTCCTTCTCGCGGCATGCGGCAGTCGAACTTGGAAGGGGTGATCCGCGGTAGAACGAGACGCAAGCACAAGGCGGATCCGTATCGCAATCGCGCTGCCGGTGATTTCGGTAAACACTCGAGGAGGATTGGTGCCGACAATTGGCGCTGGGTGCGTACACGAAGTCGGCGGCGACGACAGCGGCAGCCCCTTCCTCGCTTGCTCGCTCCTCGAGACTCGCGGTAACTAACAATACTCGATCTTTCGGACAGAACCGGTGCATTTTACAGCGCAGACAGATAGGATTATACGTGTACGAGTAATCGATATACTGAGAATCCGTGTCAATTTCTCTTCTGAATCCTGTGTCTCGGCGTGTATTTTTCTTCATTTTTTTCTTCGTTTTTTTGGCTCGACGATATCGGCTTGGCGTGGATCCGATCATTCCCTCTTTTCTTGGCTGCCTTCCGGCGCCTTCGTCGGGTGCAAGATCCGTTTCCGGTTCGGCAAAGTCATCTAGATGGGCATAGTTTTACCCGACGATGATATCAGTGACCGTTAGCAAGTCGTTATGGATGCGAGGTCGAAGATCGGAATAACGCCAAGAGCCTGCATCGATTGGCGGGCAACAGCGGCTGGTTTCTTCCTCCAGTATAACCGGTACAACTTGAAGTAGTAGCAGTGGAGTAGTAGTAGTAATAGTAGTAGTAGTAGTAGTAGTAGTAGTAATAATTTGTAGTAGAATAGTAGTTGTGGTAGTAGTAGTAATAGTAATAATAGTGGTAGTAGAGTAGAGTAGTGATAGTACGTAACGATCGAGTGGTGGTAGTAATAGTAGTAGTAGTAGTAGCAGTTTTGAGGCTGTGTTCTTGTTGTAGGTAAGTAAGTAAGTAATATGGGAGGCGGAGGGAAGTGAGGGTTGGTTGGGGCACGTGAGGGGAGGGTGGGGAGATATTGGTAGAGGTGGTAGTTAATTAGCTAGGGCTGCGAGATAATTAGGGACAACGCAGCTGGGGTTAACACCAACGGAAAGGCACGGCCCGAGGCCGATCCGCGCCCTCCTTCACCAGCGGCTTGTGGAACTCCCGACCTGGCCGGGAGTGAATAGTTGCCCAGCAATGCTCGCAGTAGTACTGAAAATAGACAGTATTATATAATTCGGACTTCATAATTAAATTCAAAAAATTTAATCTTCTCTCTTATTAATATAAGAGAAAAGAGAAATTTTATTGGAGATTAATTGAATAAAATAATTATTTCATTAAAACGAAGACATAATTATTTATTAAAGGCTTAATAGAGAAAATCTCCCAATTCATTATTAAAAGATATAAATATAATTTTAGCTTTGAATCAAATGAATACAGTTTTTTAATAAAAGTGAAATTCGGTAAAATCTCCGAAAATCTAATTTTTTTTATGGAGTTGCTTTTTGCTATGACATTTGCATAGAAATTTTCAAACTTTAGCTTCAAATTGATAATAAAAACCGCATTTTTATTTTATAGCTTCCTTCACTATTTATTAATAAAGATGAGCCAATTGTGATGAAATATACCTGTAGGCAGGTGACGTTGGCGCAGAAGAACGGTGCAAATTTGCCTCCGCAACGCTGGCCTTGACATTCGTCACACATCTGATCGTCCAGAACATATGGTTTGACTTCAACCTATTCGAAAGATTATTATATGATTAGAGAAAGTGAATGAAATTCTCAAAGTATTTAGAACAAGAATGCTTGAGGAACAATGTTCGTAATTTGTAAAGATGTCCCATCTTTAAAACAGTTCTACCAATCATGGATTAGATCTTCTATTCTTGTCCTGCTTCATTTAGGCCGGTATTCATATAATCCATTCTTATATTTAAGAACGTTTTAAGTACAATTTTAAGATAGCATGAACTATTATAGAGCCATCTTAAGATATTACTTAAAATGACTTTGAAATAAGATCAAATCATAAATACCGAGTTTAGAGATGTTATTCGTTCAAGTAAATCCTTAAAAAATAGGATTTTTCTTCTTCATACTTACCCTTTTGTCAATATCGCCGTGCTGCAGCTGTACGAATCTGGCTGAGATGGCAGCTATGTAGCTTTGCTGATTACTGAAGGCGACTCTGCCGGCACCTTTGGGATACTTGAGCTCAGGATCGGTATCGATGCCAGCATAACAGACACCACCATAAAGCCGATCCATGATCATCGCGAGCTCGACTGCCTTGAGCGGCCGCGGCACCCCGCCGACAAAGACTGTCTTTCGCGGATCAAGCGGCATGGAGGCGTCCAGCACAAAGTCGGCGTCACTGAGCCGCCAAGGTCGGATCTGCACGGGCTTGTCCTTGATCGTGGGCGAGCTCACGCAAAGGTAAAGCTTGTCCTCGTCTTGGATGCAGGCATCTATCAGCTGTTGCACCGAACCCTCGTCCTGAAATAATCGCATGGCACATTTGATTATCATTAAGTTTTATTAATTTCTTTTTATTTTCAGTCTTTTTCTTAATTACTGTTAGTTTATTTTTATTATAATTTACAAAATTTGAAGATAAAAAGAAAGCGGAAAAAATCGAAAACGTACCTGGAACAGCAGAAATGCGTAACCCTTCGGAGGGAAGTAGGATTTGCTTTCTGCCTTGTGCGGCCAATCCACAACAAGCGGACCAAAGCGGCGGAAACTGGCTGTGATCTCGTCTGAATTGAGAAGATGCATTGTGATTATGTCACTATGTTACGTCTTGTCCCGCCAATAATCAATCTTAGGTGATATAAATTACGTACCTTCATCAATGTCAGGCGGTAATCCGCCGACGAAGACTTTCCTCGAGAAACGCTCGCCGGTTTCGCTGCCCTGGCTGTGCGGACTGCTCCGACTTGGCGACGAGAGCGGCGCCGCTTGGGACGCCGTTATCCCGCCACCCACGCCGACGCCGACGCCTACTCCGACGCCAACGCCGACACCGTCCAACTGGCTCGGCGCATTTGGATCCTCCAGCCCTTGCTCATCGAGACTCGGGAAGAACGGAGATTTACCTGAAATACAAAACATTTCTCTACGTGAATAATTCGATCGTTGAAGTACATAAGTTAAGTGATAGAATATGAACAAATTGAGGAAAAAAATCAAGATGGATATGCGTACAAATAAATCAGTCGATATTAATAAATAAAATTAATTATAATAGATTATAAGAAAATTTGGTGAAATAAGTCCTTCCTCTAATTTGAATACAACAGGAGCGAAATTTGAGCCACGTGTGTCAATCGGTCGATTTACATCATAAAATAACAGTTATGGATCGTCGCGGGAATCAAGGTCCGGATCTGACATTCATTCGTTGTCGGAGAATTCATTATGCAATTGTGCGGAATCACGTAACAAGCGGCGTGTGTATTATATATAAGAAACGTTAAGAGAAAGAAGGGGAAGGGAGAGAATCACGCAATATGAGTACTTTCGGCACACCTTCTTTTTCTTTTTTTGAATCAGAAATTTTTATGTTGTATACAATTGAAATAAAGTCTCATAAAAATGTGTTGATTACATGATGTTCTCAGCATTGTTTCTATCTCACCAAGAGATAAGGAGACAGTTTTCTTAAAATATATAAATATATAAATCGATAAATTATTTAATGTTCCGAAACTGGAAGTATATTATGAATAATTAGTATTGAATTTTTGAGAGAAAAATCAATGGATGCGCAATTGTTTATCAATGTATCCTCTATCAGAGACTCTCTTTAAATATTGGAAAATAAATAAAGCATTACTTGGTCAAAAGTATTATTTGTCAAATATTATAATTATATTATAGTTCGAAATAATTACGGGATGGAAAGAATTAAGAAAACTAAATTACTTCATTTATTAGTGAAGTGTTTATTTAGTTCTATTTAATTTATCAAGGCTTGAGTTGTTCCATCTTTTGACAAAAATTTTAGTTTCACTCTCTTACTCTCTTACTCTCTTATCTACTCTTTTGTTTATCCATTAGATAAATTATCACGTAATTTATTCGAAGATGACTGGTTCTAAATGGAATAAATATATTTCTAAAATTATTTCAAAGACATATTGCGATTATAGAAAAAAATTAAGCTTACATATTAAAAGAGATTTTTAAGCATTTTTCAAATATTCGCATTTAACTCTCTAAATTCTTTGAATCTCACTCTAAAGAGAGAAAATTGAGCCAGTCTTAAAAAAGAGTGACTCAATTTTCAATCTTTAAGAGTGAGATTTCACTCTTCGGAGTGAGATTCACCCTAAAAGTTTTAGAGAGAAGAGGTAATATGAGTAAGGAATACTCACTTGATGCTTTTGAACGTTTTGTAAACACAAAACTATAATATACATGATTTTTATCAGATTATTTTGTTAAATATAGTTATTAATTTATATAAAAAGGAAAGGCTTCGAAAGTTGAACATCGCAGCTCCGATTGCTTCGTGAAAGAGGTTCGGTTCAAACACCATAAACACCAATAATTTGACGGCAATCGGAGACCGTCCATTTCGGAGCAAAATGATTCCGCTTACTCCAGACAAGCGAGAAAAGGAAAAATCACTACCGTGTAAGGGAGATCACTCGCGTGCAATCAATGACCGGTTATTAATTACTCGCATAAGTAATAATCAGTGTATGGATCGCCGAACTCGGTAATGTAATAACTCGCGGCAGGAAAAGATTGCCTTCGTTGTCCAGAAAAGGCACGGAGAAGTAAAATAAAGTGGAACTCACTGTATCTCCTCCTGACGGGAAATCTCGCTCGTCTGATAAACGTCGCCATTCTCGATCGGCGATCGAGATAATGAGCCGACAACGGCGAGGATTCACGCGCGCGACTGTACCTATCGTCCACGGGACGGGATGCCGTTTGTTTCTCCTGTCGTTGTTAAGGGAGGGGAAAAAAAGGAGAAGCAGTAAACAGGGTGCAACGCGCATGAATGGCATGGCGGAAAACGTCGCCGGATCGTCGTAACAAACGAGCGCCGTTCACAACGCTCACCTTTTTTTTTTTCCCGTTTCCGCGCACCGGTACATTGATACATACATACGTACATGCATACATACACACGCAATGGTGTAATAATAATCGAACTGGAAACAAATACGAGGGCCCCCTCCTCCCCTCCCTGGATTCTCCCATCATATTTGCCTATCTGCTCAGCGACAAGCAGCTCTATTTGCTTTTTTCTAGCGCGCGGGCTCTATCACGAGCTGATAATTATTTACATATACTCAGGGTAAAATGCGAGATATGAATATAGGTCGCAGATATGTACCGGGTGTTTAACGATTAGTGAAATACGTCCTGAATCGAAGACTGAAGAAAATAACGGGTTTCTTCCTGCGGATATTGAGCGGAGTTAATCGAGCGTTAATTGATGATTGCGGAGCAATGAACAATTCGTGGAGAGAAAAATGTTACTTCAGAACTTGAAGTAAAGCTTCCTGCATGCAGTCCGGTAACAATAATCCATCGATTTCTTCGTGTCGACGTTTAATGCTCGATGTTCGAAGGAACTTATCGGTACGAAATTGGCGACGTGAATGTAACTTTCGTGAGAGTAGGTACGTGATGAGAATTATGTAAGGATCAGGCTGATGCACACGGGCGTGTGCAATTTACATGAGTAATTTTAGGTGTAAGACATTTAAACACGTGGATTTATACCGATTTTAATCGCTTCTAGTAACGTCAACATAATAATTTGTAATATCATTTTACGACTGCATTTGTATTGTCGAGTAATCGTATTTTTTGCACACCATTTATACAAAAAATTGGTAATACACGATAGAAGATTCTTTCAATTAGGATCCTAAATAAAGAGAAAAACGCAATCGACAATGTATCATTTGAAGAAAAAATGATTGCCTGTGTTTTATATTTATCATCCCTTATTTTTCAACTTATATATTCATGGATATAAATTTTTTAAGAAAAAATTTCATTTGAAAAAAATTTTATTTGGAAGGAAACGATTTAAGTAAACACAAAAATAAAAATATTGCAATGCTTAGTAATAAATATTGTGAACTGATAGATCGTAAAATTACTTTAGTGAAATCAAATTTCCACTACTATCTAAGGAAGAGGAAATAGCAAAATCAATCAAAAACCACCAGTCGCATTTCTTTTTTGTCAAGGACTTTATTCTCAATATGTAAAGCATCATCTATTGAAAATATGATGAAAATCTAGAAAACGAATTTTCAGCAAAGAAAGATTCTTTTAACAACTCACTGAAAAGCAACTTCATTTCCTTTATGTTTATTATTCTATTTCGTGCTTACATTTGAATCGATTAGAACCGGTTCGTCGCCTGCGTTAATTCTTCATTGCCGCACATTAAGTTCGAGGATTGCAGTAAATTAATAATTCAGCGAGTCTTTCCCTTATGATCGTGATATAATAATTGTGCATTACAATACCATTGCACCGGCTCTAATTCCCATTTGTGAAAGATACTTTATGTTCTATAACGTTTCGACGCTGCTTACATCGTGCTTTCGTCATGCATTACACACATTAGCATAACTAACATGCCGAGCGCGTCTATAATTCGTCGGCAAATCAATAACACGTAAACGAACTCTGTGAACTTGTGCACGCGAATGATTGAGCAAAATGCGCTCCGGAAAATTTCTTGGCGATCATCAGGCAATGATTTCAATCAGCAGAAAAAGCTTTGCAATTGTTGTAAAATTCTTTAATATGATTGGTCTTGCTCTTAGTTTCTCACTGGATTTAAATGTATAAACAATCATATTCAAGAATCTTACAACAGTTGCAAAGTTGCTTTTTCTATTGAACGCAGCCATTATAATTGATTCTTACTTTTAATTCCTCTCAATTCACTGGATCTAAATATATAAACCAATCATATTAAAGATCTTTATACAACAGTTGTGTGTGTGTAAAACTGTTACAACAATCTTTTTTTGCTGAACTCAGTCATCGCCTTTTTTCAGGCAATGTATCAAAAATCAATGCAGGCAGCAGTAAATCAATTCACATGTCTCGGATGTACCGTTTACGCGATACATTATTGCGAACAACAATTTCGTCAGCGTGTGTTTGCTGTAATCAGCGTGGAACATTTCGGAAATTTTCGAAATTTCATGTTTCGAAATCTCTTTCTTTCGATTTCATTGCATGAGAAAATGCTCGTTCAAACTTGATATCTGGGTCAACCACGCCGACGCTTCGGCGGCAATTTTGAGAGCGAGATTTCGTGGCGAAATCGAAGTAACAGCACAAAATTGTAACATACATCGGGCACACGCACGCCCTCGTTCGCGGATATTGAAATCGAGTATTGAACGTAGCCCCGCGGTGATATTGAACGTTATTATCGTTGAAGTATATATATCTCGATATCTGAGCTATCTTTTCGATCACATAAATAGGTATATAAATGCTTCAAATCTCGTGAATTTCCAGTTTCAATCGTTGAGTTTCGAATAATATTATAATATTACATTTTCTATATCAGCAATATATATGATCTTTGGTACTTCATCGAAATGTAATATTCAGAGAAATAATTGAAAGTATTAGGTGTTGGAATTAATTCGTAGCGTTTTTAATGAAAGAATGTTATTTATTTCACATGAGCATTAAAAAATACATTAATGAAAGTACTTCCCATCACTTGTAAAACGCTACGAATTAATTCCAACACCTAATAGTATTCGTCACTCACATTTAGATAATATTTATGATACATATATATATAGGCCAAAAAAATATTTCAGATTGATCGAAAAATAGTTTAAGGATAGATTTCTCGATAGGATCTTTAAATTTCATGAAATCAATCGTCCTGTCCACAGTCTTGTAATAAATGGATTTGTACAAAGACGAAGTTTGTAAAAATTTCGATAAGTTTAGGAGTCTAAAGTAGATTTAAGTATAAAAATAATATATACTATTAAATATCAAAGGAACAAAAAAAAGTAATCCAAAACTTTGAGTTAAATAACATTTTGTTATTTTTAACTTTTATGTGTGTCAAAATGTAAATCAGTCAATTTTTTAAAAGTTTTCAAAGTACAAGTTTCAAACAATATCCATATTAACGTATGCTTAAGTAAATAATAAACTAAATTTAAATCAAATTCAATACATTTTTTTTTTAATTAAATTGTTTAACTTCATTGATTTGATTAAATTAAAGACATATTGAATAAGAGCAGTGGCCACGTAAATGATTAAAAATAACTCAAATTGAATACAGTTATGAACTTCACAGTGTAGAAAAAGAATATAACAGTCTAATAAAAAATGCTAATATAAACAATGCCGTCAAGAAAATACTATGAGAGAACCTTGAATCTTGAGAGTCCGTGTCACGCGCAAACGTGATTTAACGCACCTTAAAAAATGATATGTGGGATCCAAGAGAAACCTTGGCATATAGGAAGCCAAACGTGAAGGAAACATCCGCTGACTCCAAAGAGTCAGCGTTTTCTCTTATATATTCTGATTTAAAAAATTGACTGAGGATCCTCTTACTCGGCGGACGACTAATTTACAAATTGTTTGGGAATCCGTCGTTAAGCTGACCCATCGATTTCGATGCTACCACTCTGGATGCTCGTCCTGGCCATTGCAGGGATCAATGACTTTCCCATCACGACGTGCCTTGTACACGTTTACTCCCCCGTGGGAGTCGGCCGCCAGTCAAAACGCGAGACAAAAGCCGTTTTCCTTCTGTCGCTTTTCTTTATTCTCATAAATTTGCATGGCAAAAATCAGGCTCCCCCTCGTCGCTCGCAATCAGACCACTTCCTCCCTTCGATCCCTTCCGTCAGTCGTCGTTTCACCTTCGCCGTCACTAAGGGAAACACGCGGCAAACGAGAGGGTGAGAAAGGGCGAGGGATGGCAAAAAGGGAATGGAATAAGCCAGGAACGAGCGAACGGGAAGCCAGCTATGACGACAAGGACGAGAACGATGATGACGCGCATTCAATCTGATTGCCACGACGGTGGAGAGAGAGGGAGAGAAAGAGAGACAGAAACTTCTCTTGTCGAGATAGAAGACAGGGAGAGGTGGAGGAGATCGAGGTATTTATGTCGTTTGCCGCATCTCGCCGTGAAATGGATTCGGGGGAATGTTTCCCGGCATAGAGAGATGAAAATTTATATGACAATGATCAAGAGACGCCGTCACGCGATTATCCTCTGACGTAGGAAAAACGTGCCTGGATTTGAAGCAGGTGCGTCCCTTAATGAGACCTGAATTGTATTACTCGCTTCCGAAATTAAATCTCGATGCATTGCACGCGGAGTAACGCATTGCCCATGTATATGTATATTTTAGCGGTATGACGCTGGTAATTATTTTAACAGATGTTGACAATAGAATGAATAATTGACATTATAATTAATACTAAATAACGCAATTAATTATAACACAATTGCATAATGATTACCTCAATGGATGCTAACGATGTTATAATAATATACTTGTTCGATTAACCCAAAAAAAATGTTTAAAGGAGACTTTCTTTTTAAAAGTTATAGCATTTATATAATGCGTTATGGAACTTCGTGCGAGAGTACATTTTTCATTATAATCATCGTAAAAGAGCTTTCTATTATAAGTATTCCATGAATGCGTGCGAAAGAAAGCGAATTTCGTTTCGTATCCTCTCGAGTTCGATAGGACGTGATGTTTAAATTATGTAGCTTCCTTAAATCTAACTTCGTTCCAAAGTGGTATCCTAAGCTTTTTAAGTGGGATTCGAGTACGTCCCCGAAAGAAACGCGCATGCTCCGTACCATTTGTCGAAGGAGGCTCATCGATGAAG
Organism: Acromyrmex echinatior; assembly: GCF_024713525.1. NCBI lineage: Eukaryota > Metazoa > Arthropoda > Insecta > Hymenoptera > Formicidae > Acromyrmex > Acromyrmex echinatior. Next base: position 16,691,296 of record NC_141852.1, on the reverse strand, counting down.
TCAGAAATCTAGAGCAGCAATTTAGTGTTACGAGTTGACGGCATTATGAGCGGCTGTTTCGCAGATTTATGCCCATTGGGAATTTAACGGAGCGTCGTTCGCACCGATATCAACAGGCGCAACGTAATTACATGGCTATAATTTACGTATAATTTATGTAATCAGTATAACAGGATGCCAGAGCTTTTGACAAATTTCAAATCGACATGGAATATTTAAGAAAAAAAAAATAGACATTTTTCACGATGTAAATGTTCAACACTAAATATCTCGAGATAATGAAATCCCGAGTTAAATTGTACAAAGATAAAATGTACTCTGTGATTAAAGCGCAAATTAGAAGCAAAGCGATTTTATTATTTAATCGCCTTTTCAAGATTCGATTCACGAAGAAGTGAGTTCCTACAAATTGTGGAACTTTAATCGTCGATCATCCGAAAATTATCATTGACTTTTCAATCAACGGAGGAGACGTGAAATTGATCAAAGAACCCGGCTTATAAAGTCGAAAGTTCTGCGTACAATTTCCTCGTGACGGGACGAAGTTAAACTTGAACGCCGGTTGCTAGAGTCGCTCCCGTCCTCGTACAATGCGTTCTAATTCTACCTCGGACGCTGTTACGTAACGTGCGACCGTGCTGAATAATACACGTTCGTTCGCGTGAATCTAAAATCGGCTGAGCCAAGTCTCGTCGTTTCGGCACATCGAATCAGGCCCGGTTCTACCAATGCAAGCTTAACTTCAATTTCTCGATTCAATTTTACTCTCTATTTTCTTCTAACGCCCGTTTCTACTAATATAGTTTAATTTTAATCTTGGTTTAATTAACTCATCATCTCTCTTTCTAGTTCTAAGAATTAAAAACAGATTAAGAGCAAATTTAACCGAGATTAAAGTTACTCTACACTGATAGAAATGGGTATAATTCTAAGAATTATAAAAAGATAACAGAATCTAAGTTAAACCGAGATTAAAGTTAATCTTACTCTCTAAATTCTTTAGAATGGAATCTCAATCTAAAGAGTAAAAATTGAACCTCTTGAGAAAAGTTGCATGGGTCAATTTTCAATCTTTAAGAGTGAGATTTCAATCTTCAGAATGAGATTCACTCTAAAAGTTTTAGAGAGCACACACACACACACACACACGCACACACACGCACACAAACACATACATTAGTGAAACGGAGCCTTAGAATCGGTATGCACGTGATGCTTTCTCGCTCGAATAACGATAACATCTGATAAATAAAGAAAATCGCAACCTTGCTATATATTTCGGAGAGAAAAAAGATAAGCTCATAGACGTTAATGCACGACGTGATCACGTAACACCGTTGATTTACATAATTTATTAGGGTAACGCTCGCAAAGTGCATCCTAAGCAATAGATTTATTAATTTCGGTTTACACGAACACGACGATTAGCACGTCCGAGTATGCGATACTTAATTATACACTTGACTGCAAATCGATTGCACTGATATATTATTAGCTGTTAATTACGCGGTGAATGTATGTTAATTACATAATTCAATTGCCTTTAATTTAGAATTATGTATATCGATAATGATGTTGATCGAGATGGAAGATTCGCAAAGGATTATTGAGAAGTGTTGTTAATGCAAAATCGCTTACTCTTCGGTTGCACAGGTCACTAGCCGTACTTTTTTATATACTCTTTTATATACTTAAATATACCTGTATACTCTTTAGAGTTCGTAAACTTTTGGTCATTAATTAAAACTTTATATTTATAAATTGAGCAAAAATTAGAAAGTTATTTAGTAGATTTAATCAGAAAATTCTTACTTGTCTATTTTCAATCAGAATTCTAATAAGCCAGATATTTTTCTCAATGTAGAATTGTCAATAAAAGTTATGTTTCAGATTTTATTTTATTAAACATCTACATTTAATGCATAAAAAAATTATATTCATTCCTCTTCTGCCTCCGGATCATCTTTTATTTAGAAAATTGTACATATCCTGTCCATAATTGTATGTATTTTGTAATTCAATTATGATAACCCCAATCGCGCATATAATAATCTGATGAGTCGACAACAAACTTTCGTCACTTTTTGAAGCGTGGGACGACTCGCAACGTAGTTTCCGTGTTACGGACTCACGCTATCACCCACTGTGCAATTTCGCCTCCTCTCGTCGTGCGGGATCGATTACTCGGTATGCCTGAAGACGCAAAGAGAAAGAGAAGCCCGGAGAGGATTCTAGAACTTCTCTCCCGCTTCTCGTGATCCGCCATCAATCATTCTGTAACTTTTGCGGAAGCCTCAGTTGCGAAGGGGGTTTGCGAGGGCGACATGACTACCGTTACCGGCATAATTTTAGAGTACGATCGACCAACAAAGGTCTGCACTGTCTCTCTCTCTCTCTCTCTCTCTCTCTCTTGTTCTCCTTCACTCTCTCCATTTTTCTTTCTCCCGGCTTCTCCGAGCATGATGTCATGATGTGCTGTCAACGCGAGACGATGCAAAGCCGCGTCGTCATCGAAGTAATGGAATCAAGCTTGCAAATAGCTCTCTTTCCCTCGACCCCGGCGAATGAGATTGCCTTATCTCTCATAAAAATGTTACGTTCCGTGCGATGACGCGCTGCGGTTCCGCAAATCGATCGGCGAGTCATGACTCTTTTTATAGATGCGAGGGACGAGACTAATCTCTTTATGTTAATCCGGTAATAAAATACTCTTGTACTTAGACTCGAATTCATTTGAGTCGCAAATGTGCGTGAATATTTATTTGTTGGTCGAAAAAAAACGGCTATTATAGACACGTATCGCTAAAATTAAAGTCGAAAGTAATAAAGCAACCGTGACATAAATACAATGCATACGTGGCATCGAATAAATAATTAACACACGTGCGCGTTTCATTGTACGTGTAATTGCGCGACAACGAAATTTGACATTCAGATTACAACATTATTAAATGCAGCTCGGCATTGAAGGATTCAGGGATTCAGGAATTTGTCAAAGGAAGGGAAACATTGGCGCTCCGCAAAATTTTGTTATGGTCAAATATGGAAAGATAGAATATTAAATTAATATTTAAATTATTTCATTTAAAAAAATATTCTTTAGATGTATAATTCATAAAACGTTTTATTTTAAATTATATTAACATAAAAAGAAAATAATATAATGAAATCTATATAACTTTTTATAACTGGAAGTTTCTTAAATTAAAAAATTTTTTAAATATCAAAATTGTGACTAAACATTTCAGAAATATTAAAATAAATATAAAACATTGTATGTAAATTAAAACAAATATTTTTAAAAAAGAAGACTTCAAGGCGAAGAGGCATGACTCCCATTAAAACTCTAGATTTTTACAAGAGTAATGCAATTCCTTAATCTTTACAAATGTTAACAACTTTTCTATTGGCTAATTTAACCGCTATTTTTTTATCTAATAACTTAATTATTATAAATATTAATTATTAAATCTAATAAGTAAATAATAAATATTAAATAAGTTTAGTAAATAACTTAATAAATAAGTGAGCTCAGTAACTCTTTAATATATATATTATTAGGTCAAACCTGGCGGATTTTTGCGTTACTCCAGTACATCTAGAGCTTTAGTCAACATAATATTTTTCTTTCAAAGAAATACAACATTGTGTTTTTTTAACGCTTTATCCACGATTTAAACAGTTTAAAACATGATTTTAGCTCTAGCTCCCATGGCCACCTTTCGTCCCGTGGATTCGTCAGTGCGTGCATATTATTAAAGAAACACGTGTTAATATATAGTGTTAATATATATAACGGTAGCAAATACACGTGCAACGCGAGCGAGCAGTTGTCGCATTGATCGCGTGGTCGTACTTGTTTTCGGATCGTTTATTTATAGGATGAAGGAGGGCAATATCGGTCAGCGCGCGATATAGGTCACGTCGATACTCACTCGGCAGACCCGGGCACGGCCTGGGGTTAAAGGAAATTATATCTTTGCGGTCGCATCTCTCGTTCTGATCGAACGTTCGTAACGTGAAAGTGATTGTAGGAGAAACGTCGCGGCTAGAAACTTGGCGCTTCCCGCAGATCGGACGTCTCCAATCGCTCTTAATTAATTTCGTCTGAATTAATTTATTCCTCCCATTTATCCGCGACGCCGGATACTGTTCGAGCTCAACTTTCGAAACGTGTCGTCCACGTCGAGAAATAGTATCTAAGTTGGCAGATTAAGCTGTGGCGCAATTTATTATATTCGACGGAAGCGCTTGGCGAAGCGTTTCGAGTTAAATCTTCAATGTCGTAATTAAATTTATAGCTGCGGTTATAAATGTTACAAATAAAAGGATATTCACTCGGTTATTATCGTGCAAATCGTTTTTTAAAATAACGACAAAGTGAGTCTCCCTTTCTGTAAACGTATTAACAAGATGGAATTAAAGCCACATTCACCTGGGTCCTTATGCACTCTCGAACTCGGATAAATTTCCATCTGCGGTTAAACTCTAGCTTACAACTTAGATTCAATTTGCGAGAGCGAATTCTGAGTCCCGGCGACTCTATTGGTACTGCAATTGCTGTGCCACGCATGCAGACGGAGCCACATCGTTCGCGACTGAAATTCCTCGCAAACCACAGAATTTCGAGCAGCCCTCGTGCCCTCGATCGTGATCAAGGAAGGACATCATGATGTAAGGAGGGAGACTGAGAACGCGCTTCTCTGTCACGGGTCAACAAATTCGGATCTCTAGGTCGCATACCAGGGTTCGCACAGCGCTCGGAGAGCGTTCGCGATACCAGCACCCGAGGAACGTGACTGGCACCGGCGCCCTGGTATTGATTAGACGTACGACGTAACCGGGGCCCAGGCCCGCGGCTCGCTTCCCGGGCCTCGATTTGCCATCAATCATCCTGTAACTCCAATGGGAGCTTCGATCGTCAAGGGCGAGGCCGACCGTGGTCGTTCCATGACGCGTTTGTGGGAGACACTCGAATTAGACACTTAAATGCAATTCATATATTCCGTACATACTGGTTTTGCTTTATAAAGATGAGGCAATACCATTTTTTTCGCTTATTGATATACGATCCGGTTGCTGTATATCACAAAATTCGAATTAGAATTCTAAAGATTCTAAAAGAATTTACATTTTATTTTAAAAACTGTTCATATGCTATATATATGCATTTCTTTTAAATACATTACAAATATGTGTACTATATAAGAAACAATGTGACTTTATGAAAAGAACGGTTTTCATCCATTTCTATCAATGTAGCTTAATTTTAATCTCGATTCAATTTACTTTTCATCTTTTTCTAATTCTTAGAACTTATAGAGATAGAGTTAGTTCTTAGAACTAGAGATAGAATCAAGATTAAAATTAAATTACGTTGGTAGAAACGTGCATTACTGATGTGTTTAAAAATTTAGCTAGACACACAAACCTGAAAATAATTATATTAAACCATTAAAATAATTATGTAGAAGGATCTAGGTACGATAATAACGCAACAAAAAGTTTTGGCATTCTAGCAATCAATTTGAGCGTCTTTAATTAAGGGATAATTATTTTGATAGTTCGACAAAATTTCTTTTCAAATCTGTATCTAGCTAAATTTTTAGATAATAAGTTCAACAAAACCGTTTTGTGTTCAAGGAAAGTACATAAAACTTAAGAAGATATAATTGAAATTCTTTCTGGGATGAGCTTGCAATCGCATATTAACACAGTTTCGTAGCAATATAAAAAGAAGAAAAAAATTAAGAGGACAAAAATAAAAGCGATTTTATGTACACACATAAATCACTTTGAATTTTAAAATGACTATAGTGTAATTCAGACTTAAAGAATATATAAGTGAGAGATTTTCCTCCAACACGCAGCTAAAAAAATACAGACATTAATTTAGTTAGAACGAAAAGTGTTGGAGTGACGTTAAATCGTAGTTCAAGTAGCTCCAAAAGTCGTGGGGCAACACGCTGGATCCGGGGCGGACCGATCCACAAGGGTGAAACACGTAGGAGGACATCGCGTGAACAGAGGGAAGAACGTGGAAGTGTCTCCAGTTCAATGGTATGGGTTCGTACGTGCGTGTGATAGACAGGGCGCAAGTTAGGGGAGAGACTTTAGAGCCCGATTCGGCACTCTAATCCCGGCGCCTTTACCCGGTTTTCACCCCTGCATCCGCCATCACCGCGTCAACCCCCCCATCCTCCCTCTCCCGACCGTCTTCTATCGATTTACCCGTGCACTGAGTGCAGCTCGGTTGGTTGGTACGTTGCAGCACATCGCCGCCGGACTCGCAAAAGCCCAGCACGCTCATGTTGGTTCCGTGACAACAGAAAGACACGTTCACGTCAAATGAGAAGAGAAACGAACGGAGAGGAAGGAGCGAATTCCTCGGGCAGCACATTTTATCGTTGTGATACAAAAATCAGCGAAATCATTCAGTGCGCTCAAAACTTATGAATTTTTAGAAATTCTTCTTCCTTTCGTCGCAGTAGACAAATCGAGATTTCTTTCACTCGAAGTTGAATGCAAATTTTACCCGCGTTGGATCTTTGATGTAGAAATTTTATTGTCTATAAATTTTTAAAGTTGGTTTAAGTGTCCATAACGATAAAATATTATTAATTTCATCAAATTTGTTAATCGAATTACATAATAACAACATATACTAAGTTCTTTGTACAAAATTACAGTGCTAGAAATGTATCGATAAATTACTTGAAACATTTGCTGTCTTTTACTTTGCAAAAAACGACGACTTGATGTTTTGTTAGAATTTATCAAAGATACTCTGTATTTTACAGGGTAAGTTGAGACCCACTGACACAGAAAAGAGCTCTTCTCGCGCAGAAAATAAAGGAAATAGGAATCTAAGCGATGGCACAGTTACTCGATCCGTCGAAGGAAAATATCCGCCTAAACGATTGTAGCGTGCACGCCTTTCCGCAAATGTTCTCCGTTTTTCTCGGGCTTTTTGCACAGTGTACGTGATTAGAAGCTTTTATCGGGAGTAGAAAAACGTAGGTCAAACGGTCGGTTAAAAGTAGAATAGCACCGTTCGTTAATGATCCGAAATCAGATCAAATCTACTTTTTACGATTGCTGACCGTATATTCCATTTTCCGATATATATTTGAAATTGGGTTGCTATGCTTTATTTAATTAATCTCTCTGATTTTCCGGACAGAGAGAGAGAGCGAGAGAGAGAGAGAGAGAGAGAGAGAGAGAGAAAGAGAGGAGGCGGTTAGTTCTCGTGTAATCAGTTTAGATTAGCTTTGTAGGAAGCTCTTTGCATCGATACCAATAATTGTAATGTCTTTTTAACGACATCACGTAATGAACTGTCGATAGTATTCATGGAATTAAGTTACGCGATCTAAGTCTCCAAGCCGATTATGTTCGTTATCGACGTATTTAGATTTCGTTTTTCTGGAGTATGTAGAAACCTATGACGTTCTTCTTTCAGTCAAATTATCAAATAGCGCAACTAAATGCATTAATTTTTATATAATAAATATTCATATAATAAAAATTTAATAAAAGGAAGAATCTCGTTTTCGGTCAAAGCGGATCTTGATGATATAATATTTATTTGCAAATATTTTTTCAGTTCTATAAACTGCACGTCGAGTCAATTTGTCGGACTTGTAACGTAATCACAAACTGAAGCTGGAAATAACATGACAAACATTGAGCGTCAATTTAGTAATAATGCTAATAAGTATCTTAAATCTCAACCATAATAAAAATTCTTCTTGAATTTTTCATGTAAGTGAGAATCACATGGCATGCAGGACTGCATATTTAAACTATAATACAATTGCAACTGTTTGTTACATTGTACATTTATATTGACGATATAAATAGTTAAAAAAAATCACAATTCATATATATATATATATATATATATATATATGAATTGTGATTTTTTAATTATTTAAAATGCATATATATATATATATATATGCATATACATATATGTACATTCTCTTTTTTGTCATTCCATTACATATTCCTAATCAGATCCAGCGACTCAATTTTTATGTTACGGTCTACGATCGCAATCCCCGCAAGAAACTTCGCTGATATGGAGGACTCAATTTCAGACATTTAGATAATCAAGCTGCACGTGTTTAAATTCCAATTTTTTAGCGTCGGTAGAAACTTAAGCCGGGATATAGAAGTCGGATGAGACAAGGGATACAAGAGATAGTCGTGAGCTGATGCGTTCCTTTCCCCCGTTATTTCAATCCATGCTTGAGGGGAATCATCTCATGGGGATTAACGATGATTGGGCAGGTCGGCGCGCGAACCGTTTTAGTTGTCTCTAACGATCATCTATCGAGTCGGCCGAATGATGAGATCGTTGCATGCGTGATCAGAATGCGAGAGAGAGAGAGAGAGAGAGAGAGAGAGAGAGAGAGAGAGAGAGAGAACTTGAGGAGCGCATGGAGTTGCAAGGGGTTGCCGTCAGGGATTTAGCAAGCCTTAGAAATGTCTGGGGTTTCCACCCTGTCCTTGAAGAGCTTTAGCCAGCTCGTATTTCAGCAAATCGAGATACACTCTCGGGACGAGATATCGTTTCGGGGTGACATTACAGACTTTGATGACCTCATTTCCACTATTTAACGTGAAATTATTCACGTTAATTTTCTCTCTTTTTTTTTCGCGTTATACAAAAAGGCAACGCATCAATCCGTTTATTTGCCGGTGAGTCGGTTTAAGTTTAAATTAATGAGGTTTCGAGTTCATCAAGCTCGGCTGACGCGCCCCTACGTCGGACTTAATTGCGAGTCGTAGTTGAACGAAAGTCGTGCGAAATTTACAACCTGGATAGAAGCCATGACAGCCTTGTTACACGAATCGAGCAAATGATGCGAATCGTTCATGTAAATCGTTCATGAATCAAGAGAAGTCGAGAATCGTTAAAGGCGTTAATAAATAAATTTTAATATCAACGATTATGATAGATCAGGCGAATCTGCGTAATTATTTTACAAAATATCACTGCTGGTTTTAAATCGAAATAATCCATTTTTTATTAAATTCTTTCTAGCTTTATTCTTGTACAGAAAGAATTTTGTTAAAATATTTAAAATATCTAAACTATAGAAACAATTTAGCTCTACAGATGTGAAAATTATTTTGTATTAGATTATAAAAATAATTATGTAAAACGTTCAAATCAGTTGTTAAAACTTTTTGCAGTACTGCTCATTATATATTTGAATGTAATAACAATTTTAATTAATTTAAAAATTGTTATCAGATTTGTAATTAAATTTTTATATACTTTAGTAAAATTTTTTTCGTGTGACGAAACGCATTTACGAAAAGGAAATTATTTTTGCTAAAGTGAAAATTTAGTTAAATACGTGTCTCTCTCTCTCTCTCTCTCTCTCTCAAAATAATTTTATTAGACCATTAAAATAATTATGTAACACACTCAAACTAGTAGAAAGTCACAACTTTTTGCAGCATTATACTCATGTTTGAGATTCTTACATAATTATTTTGATGGTCCAACAAAATTATTTTTAGATTTGCATTTCTTTAAATTTTTCACATACTTCAATATAAAAAAAATCGTTCTTTCATATTTTTGTTTCATCATATTTTTATTTGTTGCAATAGCAATATCCTTCATGATAATTTCTGTCTTCCTAATTATATTTACATGCAACATAGGATTATCACGTATACTCTCGAGAATTCGCGGTCGCTCGCGATAACGCCATGTCCAACGATTTACGAGCAGGACGCGAATCCGCATCGGTACGTTACATTCCGCCGTAAAGAGTAGTAATGCTAAATGCTGCAGCGGCGCTAATCCGCTTGTCTTTGAAGACACGCTCGCTCCGTAACGTTTTCCGGGAACTCGGAGGCATGAGGAGCAAAAACGCATAATATGCCGTACAATTTATTCGCACGCACGTGTCGCGTTAAGTACACGTATATAACGTTAAGTACGTATATAACGTATACGAGTCGCCGCGCGACTCGACGCACCTGTACGCCGAGGAACGGTACATGGCTCGGAAAAAAAGCGAAGGAAAGTGAATATTCAGCTGACCTAAGCGCGATTGACGGTCTCTCGTCTGTGTGTATAGCGGGTGCCCTCATCACGCGGAATTACATTTGAAAAGGTGGCTCTTAAGGACGACGGGTTGTTGTGAAAACAGAAGTCCCTCCTCTCTCGACGACGGCGCGTGCGATTTGTACGGAGAATTTATTGAGTTACCACGTAATGGAGGACTCTCTTGAGTAAAAGACATTCGGTGGCTTGGAAATGGCATGTGCTTATTATCGCGCGTTCTTTGATGAAACGGTGTTTCTGGCGAGTGAACGACTGTCGCTAATTTCGGAGGTTTTCGTTAGAGATTATTGGAAATCAATCGACCCGCTAATGTGGCGATTCAACGGCACGGAATAGATATACGAAAATACACCGTGTCAGATTCAAAAGGGATATAACGAGAAGCGGAATATAATTTCAATTGATTTAGCACGAATTACGGGACGAGTCAACCCAAATTCGCCATCGTTTGTTTCCAGTAAGAATAATTGTAAAAATGGTATCATGACTTCGTAACAATTTTGTGCAGAAATTAAAATAGCAGAGAAATTAAGAAAAGAAGAAAATTGGATTAGTTATCAGAAAAAATTTAAAATCCAAAAATCTTTAAAAAAAAAGCAAAATTAAAGAAAGAATAATTGAGTTGAAGTATATAAAATTTAGTTAGCTAGAGATCTTCGGATGAAAATAATTTTGTTTAATTATCAAAATAATTAAAATGTAAAAAAATTCAAGCTGTATTTAGCTGAATTTTTAAGCGACACTCCAATATCGTTGTATAATTTATTTTGTACAATATTATTGATATCTCCTTTGAACAAACAGTCTGGAGGCTTAATATAGCCTCCGGACAATCAATAAATATTGCGTAACATCAAACATTATGCAATAATATTGATTGTCCAGGGACTTTGGATATCATCATCAAAACCTTTCCGTGTATACAGGTACTTATCTCTAAATTGTATATTTCAAAATATAATAAAAGCTAAAGAGTTATAAAGCGTATATAAAAGAAATATCTAACATTTGTCATATTCAAGCGAACAATGCGAAAACTACAAAATATTTGTAGACATAAATGTCGAAAGTCATCAAGAATAACGGATTTAGCTTCGCAAAAAGCTGGACGTTCTCCTTTCCCATTGCCGCCGTCGGGATTAAAGGTAATATAGCTGAAATAATTGGCATACTCGAACAGGAGGAAAGGCTGTTCGCAGCATAAAGGTTTACGTCGACGGAGGCCAAATTGCTGCTAATTGCCCGCAGGAGAATGTACGAGCGTCTCAATTCTGCGCTCTCGGACACGAAAGCGGGAAAGGGAATGTGATGCAACACATTGTATGCTAATGCGACTATCGGAGACGTGTCCTCTCGACGGCGCGGCTCGGCTCGGCTCGGTTCGGCTCGGCTCGGCTCGGCTCGGCTCGGCGCGAACGATGGTACGAGGTGCTGGGTGCATCCTCGGTGCAACTTTTCGATCGATTGCCGAGCGTGAGTTACAGCGCGAGCGTCCACAGGTCAAAGGGCGAAGCTATTTCTAGGCAGTCGTTACCATTCGTCATTTTAACCCGAGCTAGCCATCTCTCAGACGCTTTTGTGAGAGACACATAGAGGCGAGAGAAGTTTCTCAATCCCCGACGCGATATTAACTAAATAAACGGACAGCTAATTTGCACGCAAAGGAGACACGCAAATGCGATTATAACGTCTCGCCGACGCAATGATTCTACTGTTGGAAAGCCGCGCGCGTTTCGATGATTCAAAATGGAATGGCACGAACGGAATCGTCATCGTTCACAAGGAAAAGACGCCGCGGGTGACTTTATGATAAACGCTTTCATCTTTACGTCGTATAAGCAGTCCGACGTCACGCGTCAGCGTTTAGCGAGAGGTTCCTGATCGGTTGTTGTATTTAACGAAAGATCGTGAATCTAATTGTGACAACAGGGCATAGGCTATACTTTCTTGTTTCCGTGCAACAGAGCAACGCGAGGACAACGAGAGAAACGTCTGACATATGGACGATGTGGACATGTGTGTTTATCTTTTTCTACGATAGATCCGTCAATATAATTCAGTCAATCGTATTGCACGCGAGAAGGAGAAAGCGAGAGAGTACTTTGTCATATTACTCTCTACCATTTTTTTTATAAAATTCTATTTTCTATAAAGAATAAACATGATCGCGTGCCTACACTACTGCTATATAGTACTAGTCATGTTGTAAAGCGTGATCATGATATAATAAATTTTATAGATATACTGAAAAAAGTATTAAACTTTAATAAATATTTGTTTGAATAGTTTTAAGTAAATATTTACTAAATATAAATATATATTTATTTGATAACAATTAACTTAATTTAATTATTATTTTTTTATTGGGTAAATATTTATTTATTGTAAATAAATGTTTATCTGATACTATTCGAAGAAATATTAAGACTTTGTTTTTTTTTTCAGTGTAGGCTGCACTGTTAAATATCAAAAAAGCAACGGCGAATCAATCTCTTGAGATAAATAATATTTTTTTATTTTTAACTTCGTCGTATATGTCAAAATGTAAATCAATCTATTTCAGGATAGTTTCAAAATAAACAACGTCCATATTAATGTATGCACATAGTAAATAATAAATTAAATTTGAGTCAAATTTAGTTCATTTTTTTGAATAAAATTGTTGACTCCATTGTTTTAAATTAATGATATTATATATTGAGTAGAAATAGTACTAACCTATAGAAATGAATAAAAAGAATTCAAATTGGATATAACTCGACATTATGAATTTAACAGTGTAGCGAGTAAGTATAAAAATATAATTTTTGTTGGATAAACTTACTTATACATAACTCCAAATAATATAAATTTCCTAATATAAATTTAACAATAAAAGTTTTAAAGAGTTTCCAAAAATAATATTACTTGATTGAATCATTTATATCTATATTGTTTTATTTCTAGTGTTTGTTTTTTAATCGTATAATCAGAATTGATTCGTCATTCTGATAAGCTGCTTTCGTTTATCTTATTTTTGTAATTTTCCCCAGTAAAAGATTATTTGGAAAATCAGATAAATGCGTGCAGCCAGCGTTTAATCATGAAAAATACGGGAGAATGACGTGGCAATAAAAAAAAAACAAGAAAAATTAACATGACTTTATGTGAAAGGGAAAACAAAACGACGAGAATACCTTCCAGTTGTCAACGCATTCGAGCATTCTTTTTCTCTTTTCATAAAATCGGACCCTTGCAAGACCGATCGCTACGATAGTCACAACGAGTCGCGCACCCTTCGCTTGGAAAGGGTGTTGCCTCATCGGTGGGTCGTTCCAAAATAAAAATGGGGAAAAGGGATCCTCAAGACCGCCGTCTATGAAGGTAGAAGTGATACGCACGAAAGGCGATGTTTTCGTTTCAACGCTCAACGACAGTTATGGAACATCCCTCTACACATACGCGTATATACACACATACGACGGAGGAGGGACGCTCGGCTACGGATCAATATTACAGGTAGCTCTCTCTACTCCCCCGCGCTACGCCCTCCGACCTACCCTCCCCTCCTTCAGACACCCCGGTAATGCCCGGCTTCGCGCGGGTAGGTGTACTAGCTATGCGTGTTCACGTGCATTTCTCTCTTTCTATCTCTCTCTTCAATTGCATCGTGCTGTGCACACTACAGTTTTGTCACCCAGTATAGTAGGTGGCTATCCTGGACTGTAATTTTCACGATAAATTACGGTGCTGCTCGCAAGCGCGACCGTCTCGGGTTCATGCGAGCGGGGGTGTGTTTCAGGTGCAAAGCTGCACGTTCGTTCGACTGGCAAGAGACACGCACATCGCGTTATTACGTATACGGTAAATCGGTTGTTGATGATCGCACGTTGTCCGGTGCTCGTTGTTTCAACGAAATGGTATCCGCGAATGTCGAAGGGGTAATAATAAACCCATCATTAAAGTCGTTTCCAGTGAAATATATCATGAAGTACTAATTTGATGAAGTACTAATACTTATATAAAAATTAGACATAAAGGATATTTATAGTAAAGAAGAAAGAAACAATTTCAATTCGTATCATAAACTTAACAGACATAATCGTTAGAATTAAATCAATTCTGTAATTTTAAGACACATTTATTGCTCTCTTTTCTTTGACTTTTTATTGATGTAACAGATTATGGAAAATAGAGACCGAATATTTAATACTTAAATGTCACATAACTAAAAAATTTGTGTCAAATTTAATATATTTTACGTGTCGCAAACGGTCCACTCAAATTTTTGTATTAATTTAACACAAGATGAATTTATTACACAAACATACGTAACACAAAAAAATTAATATAAAAGTGTACTGATTATACAAAAATATACTGTCCTGAAAATGCGCTGACACAATTTGCATGCAAATTGTGAAAGCATATTTTTTCAATAAAATTAAACATTCATAATAAGTTAAATTAACACAAATTTTATTCATACATTTAAAAATTTACGTTTTAAAGTACATTATTTTTATATTATTTATTCACTTACTCATAAATCGCGTTATTTTCACATTAAGAAATGTTGAATATCAATTAAAACACAAAATATTTAAATAATATAATCATATAAATATGTTAAATTGATATTCGAATATGTTAAAAATTCAACACAAAATTTTAACGGAGATATGAATGGATCATTTTTAACACGAATACAAAATATTTTTCAGCGTTACACTGTGTACAGGAATACACTTGAGTATATTTAATTCAAGAGCTTATAACTTTCATAAAAATAAACACATAAACAGTTGTTTTTCGAAACTCCAGACATTAAGGAGCATAACGGTGTCAAGTTAATATACGAATTTTTATTAATAAAAAAGTTATAAGCACACACACACAATAGAAAAAACATTTAAAAAACATTGGAAAAAGAAAAGCTAGTAGTATATACTATACCAAAAGGCATTTGAGGGTTAAAACGATCGTTATAATCATCGTTTCGCTGAATCGTGAAACCTGAGTAAAAGCAGGAGCAACGAGCCTTCTGATATAGCCTGTACCGATAAAGTCGAGCAGGTAGGCGATACGACTGGCTGGTCTGATATAACATGGGTGTAACGCACGGTGAGTGATAGCATTATGCACGACCCGGTATAGAGGCTAACACATGTCACGAGCACGTGCTGATGGCCGCAACGTAGATACGAGCGCGTGCACTTAAACACCGGTGTGTTATTAAGAAACCTTACCGAGCCGGAATTGCACGAAAGGATTTTCCTCGACGATGGAAGTCGAGCGACCGTGTCGAACGGATGAAAGATACAGTAGAAAGTACCGTCCTGCGTGGACGGTAATAAAAATAGTCATTTGGAAAGCTCTCTCTCTCTCTCTCTCTCTCTCTCTCTCTCTCTCTCTCTCGTCCGAGGAAAATATTAGGAACTTCCGCGAAGGCCCTTGTGTACCTATCCGTGGCCAACTGTCAATTTTACTAACCACTTGTAGTCTGAAATATGGAAATAGGTTGAATGACGATGCGACCCCTCTGAATTATAGCCATCGTGCTAACTATTATTATTTGCAATGCAATTTCATAGTTCAGAGATTTAATGAAAGCGACAGATTATCGCAAGTTTTACATCTTATTAATTTGTAATTGTTTACAATGTGTTTTACATGAAATAGTTTCTCCATTCAATCGTTTGAACGTTTGAGGACTGAACAAGAAAAACTGAAGTTTATTTCAAGATGAGTTATGAGGATCGTATTTATCACATTTATGATCGACTCGTGGAATTCTTCAAGAATCCGCAAGCATATTAGCGAAGTAGACGGAAGGCAGAAGCTGTGGGAAATCGCTAACGTAAACCACTCGTCAACGTCACCGATCTCACAGGAACGATTAATGGATCTTGCCGACATGCTCGGCTAAATAAATCGCGGTCACCCGTTCAGCGCGGCCAAATCGAGGCGTACACGTCGTCATTTAATTCCCCCTTATCTACCTCGGGTACGGAATAACCGAGAAAACGGGAGAAAAACGTAACCGGGGATGAAGGATCGCTCCTACGTGTTGGGTGTTCCATTAGTGAGAGACATGCACCCAGCACGGCGTGTGACGCGTGTGTCATGTCTTGCCTCCTTCTGCGGATCGTAAAACCCTTCGGATATGTATGTTAGTAGTATATAGGATTCCAGATAGCAGTATTCTACGTATATAACACGCTTAAAAATTATAATATGCTATCTAGGAAGTTTAATGTTTCTTCTTGGAATTCTACGTAACAATTACAAAAATTAAAATCTTTACATTATCTTCGAGTACGTTTCTCAGAGTATTTTACATAATAAATTTGTAAAATAAAGACTTATATATATATGTGTAACGCATCGTCCCTTATTTTCCCGTAAGTATATAATTTATAATTTTATCAACTACTACTTGAAAAATTTTTTAAACTTGTAAATCGATTGACTCGTATATATAGTCGACCTCAAATATACCGTCGGGCAAAACAAACCCAGGAAGACATCGAAGGATGGGGTATCACATGGGAAGACAGTCATCCGGCAGGATGGCGTCGTGAAGAAAGAAGATAGTTAGGATAAAGGGAACGTCGCCTAGTTTATTGAAGGGTATGTACGAAAAACTAGGGAACTCTCTCTCTCTCTCTCTCTTTTTCTTTTTTTTCTTCCCTCTATTTCAGCGGATGCTGCGGGTGAATATTTGACCAACTACTACTACTCGAAATATGAATAATGGTCGAAAAGGAATAGTGCGACGTGTATGATGAACGTGTATGAACGTGTGTATGTATGTATATGTTACTGCTACTGCTGCACATAAAGCGTAAAAGAGAAGAAACGCGTGCGCGTACAGAGGTGAATGCCCTTTTCCAGGCATCTATCCCCTGCGGGGAGAGACTCTCCTCGCGCGACCCCCGCTAACCCCATCGTGTTTTCCTATCGTCTCCTCGGCGCCCCTGCCGTCGTGGCATTGCGCTCGTTTCACTGTGCCCCTTTTATAATACGTGCATACCTAATTTTTTACGATCGAATCTTCCTGTCTCTCTTCTTTCTTTCTGTCTCCCTTCTTTTCTTTTGGTCCATTTAATTAAAGTAATGTGAACTTGCTTGATTCTGACTGAGAAATAGACATAATTTATAGAAGATATAAAAAAAGATGAATTTATCATCTATCTTACCTTACTTATAATACAATAGTTTTTTGAAATAGGGTTTATGTAATATATGGTATAATTAACTAATGTAACTATAACAAAAATCTATATTGTTAAAAAATCCAAGATTTTTTAAATAAAGAAAACCCAAGTTTTCTTTAATAAATTTTACTTTCATTAATCTCAACAATTTATTTGTATTTAATATCGCATATGTTTTTCATTTCTCCCTTTTTAATTAAATTTCTCTTTTCAGAATTTATATATAAATCTCATATATAAATATTACAACATGTTGCAAAATTTATTTATTATTTTCAATCTTATATGCTAAATCGATATGCCCATTCTTTTAGTCCTGCTGCTAAATATAACCGAGAAATGTATTTTTCTCTTTCTTTTTTTTTCCTTCCTGTTTCACTCTATTATTTCCCTCTGCTCTTTTCCTGCAGTCGCTATCGTCACGCGACTGTATCATGCGTGTGCAGCCGGCACGGTATAGTACGACGTCGTTAAACCTATCGCGCGGGGCACTGCACGGAAGCTGATAAAACGTCACGTGTATCGCGTTCGGTAAATTCTCGAAGAAATCTCGGCAGATATTATGGCGAATTTTAGTATTCTGCCGCGTAATGTGGGGAGGAGTAGACACGGAAGCGTATCGCTCTGCAGCCAGGGATTAAATATCCCGTGTTATATTCGGGCTGGCAGGCATATCGCGCGAATTCTAAGGATGTTCCGCAAAAGGGTGAAATATGCCCCACGAGCTATGAATTCGTAACACCCGTAATTACGCGGGAATAATTAGTGCGGCCTGTGCGTCTTAACCGGAAAAGTCACGCGACCCCCTTCAAAACGCTTCACCGGGACCATCCTGAAAATTATTAATGACATCGTAAATAACGGCATGAATCATTAATTCCAATTTAATTAAGTGAGGGAAGCGACAAACTTTAGTGTGCCTAGCGCCAGTGACACAGTGAGCGTAATTATTATAGAATTTATAATTAGAACCCGTTACAATCTCGAGCGCTGTTCTAAATAACTTGAAGCTAATTTCTATCGCAAAGTTCGTTTAAATATATATAAAATATTATTTCATAAATTATTGGAAATATCGTTCAAGAACAAAACCTTCTGAAAAAGTGTTATTTTACATTTTCGCTTATAAAATCATTTTCATATAGAATCATCCCCTTCTCAGTTGTACTACAATTCTTGAAAAATCCTATATATATATTATATATATATTATTTGCATCAATATATCTACGCTGAGAATCATGATGGAAAAAATTCTCTTCTATGAAATATTTCCTGCTTTTATGTTATCTCTTGCGTTAAAAAAGAGAAATATTTTAGTGCTCGTAGAGCTCCAGTCTCTCCTAATGTTTTTCTCATTATAGTTACTACGTTGCAATATGTGCAGCATGAGAAAATGTATTCTGACGTAATACGCGTTTCAAGAGTCACAACAAGAGTACAGCTGAATCAGACCTCCCTCGTTGACGGCAGACGCATTTCATCCCCCTTGCATCGGAATGAACAAAGCGGCAACAGTTTCCTCCCTTTCACTCTCAATACTCGTCCCCCGTTCTCCCATCTCCGGCAAACTCGCCGGCTCGTAAGTTCATTAATGACCGGCCCCCATGTAACTTCATCGAGCGCCTTTTCCGTGATGGTACGACAGAATTATCGTGTTTCCTACAACACGCAGTGTAATTGGACCGTCGTCGGAACTGACGTCCGTCGAACGTTCAATTGACGCGCGGCTAATTAACTGCATTCTCCAAAAGTTCAGAAAACCCGATTGGTTTTAGAGCGAACATGCTGTCACCGTTCTTTAAACGTCACAGCGGTTCAGTTATGTATACATTGGGACTTCAGAGACAGTAATTTTCGAAACGACCTATGCTTTTATTTAAATAAAAAAAAAAGATAAGCATCGCGAAAGAAATCTGGAGTGCTATAGGGAATGAGAACTTCTTGTGGAGAATATCAAATTTCTCGAGTCGTTTAGCGATGTCTTTGCATTTTAATGTTTCACTATTTATATAAAAATATATACTGTTAAATATTAAAGCAGCGTAATGGTAATCTCTTGAATTAAATAACATTTTGTTATTTTTAAATTGTACGTGTGTCAAAACTCAAAATATAAATCAATATATTTCTGTAATTAAATTGCTTAGTTTCAAAATAAACAACGTCCATATTAACGTGTGCACTTAGTAAAATTTGAATCAAATTTTACTAAGTGCACACGTTAATATGGATGTTGTCCAATTTAAATATAACATTTGAATATAACATTTTCTTGGATTAAATTGTTTAATTCCATTGTTTTAATTGAATTAAAATAACTCAAATTGAGTACAATTTCACATGAATTTAACAATGCAGATTAAAAGAGTAAAATTACATATCTCTGTTCTGAAGTTCACCACACCCGTGCGACTGTCGAAATTAAAGATTTACCGTCAGATATGATGATTCCTGGGCTGAACTCTATCGAGTTCAAAGCCGAGCGGAGTGTGCGTACCCTGGGTTTAATCAATGTAAAATTAGAAACTTTCGCAACCCTCCTTGGTCATTTCGTCTGGATGATGGAAGAGCCGGGTCGAAGCGACTGATTTTCGAGGGCGGGAACGGACAGCTGGTCACGCGAGTTTTTACGAGCCGCATGCAAATGCGTACCCCATCTACGTGATAAACTCACCCCTCTCTTAGCTTAACTCTCCCCCGTCGCACAGACATTGCAAATTCCCATCTTGATACCGGCGTCATAAACCGCCAGACGTTTCATCGTCAGTCGATCGGCTCGAAAAACAATTATGATCTCGCGGTTATTCACGCGACGGCGGCGGTGGCGGAATTACTTTGCATCGTTATATCGGCTGACGCGCAAACAAATTGCACTGTCGCACTTCATTGTTTGACGTTTGACTCGACGGTTTCGTGTATTACTTTGAAAAGATTACAATCGGAAATTGCTGACGAAACCTCCACCGATAACGTGCTAGCCAATACTATCTCGGGTCGACGAATCTGATCGACACCACATATTCATCGACATAAAATTATCACATAAAATCTTATCTCTCTGTCACAATCATTTTTTAAAAGAAGAAAGGAAAAAGTAAAAAAAAGTGGTCTCGATCTGGAGTGTTCAACATCGATGATAATACAAATTGTAATCGAAACGACCACCGTTAAATATCAAAGAAGCAATGATAATTCAATCCTTTCAGCTAAAAATAACATTTTGTTATTTTTAACTTCCACATATATCAAAATGTAAATCCATTTCTGTATTTAGTTTCAAAATAAACAATTCATATATTAAGTATATATATATATATATATATATATATATATATATACACTTATTAAATAATAAATTAAATTTAAGTAAAATTTAATATTTTTTCTTGACTCAAATTGTTTTCAATTGTCTTAAATTAACGATATGTTGAGTAGAAGCAGTGGCGACCTAGACTTATTTAAAAATAATTCAAACTGTACAATTTGATATTATGAATTTAACAATGTATGAGATTTCAATTTAAATATTAAATACATATGAATGTTTCGTATCAATTTCAGCGCCTGACTTTCATTTACCGTTTTTATTGTAAATTAAATTTTTGAAAATTATCTTTCCTTTTAAAATCTCATTTTTTACAGGAAATTCTATTTGGTGTAATAGAATGTCGAAACTAATTGATACAAATACGTTGATCTTGTTATGTCGGATCGCCTTCCCTGTTTCGTTAAACTAATTAATTATCTGGAAGATAAAACCGCTCGTACGATATAGTACATTAGATCTTTTGACCCTTGGATCCGTGTAATAAGATTTACGCGCCAGGCTGGAGCCAAAGATACGGTCCGGTTGTTTATCTCTATAAAGGCTAAAAATTTCCTCCTTTTCATGGGGAACCGGATAAAATCGAATGGTGGACGAGCGGCATCTTGTGACGACGTGCAAGGATCAAGAATCTGACGCAGGCTAATCCAATTTGAGGCAGCGAAAGACGGGGAGAATCTCTGTTTATCGTAATAATCATTCATTGTTAAGGGAGTATAATGAATGTTGTCTCATGGATGCGATGATCTACGTTTTCCTTCTTTCGCTACGTCTTTTCTGCTTTACAAAGGACATAGCATTCCGGAATTCCACTTGCCTCCGTTTTCTCCTGATTCCTCACTTTCTCTCTCTCTCTCTCTCTCTCTCTCATTCGTCTGGCCACCGATTTAATTTTAGATAAGCTTTAAGGGATTGACTTCTCGAGGACTGCCCTCCTGTCTACTAGCCGGAGGTTGCTGATCGTCAAATGTACGCTCGTCTTTCTCGTGACATCAGAAATTCAATTTGCCAGGCGGAGCGACAATTTACGGAAACGGCTCGTCGCAAACAGCGGACATCGCAGGACGATTTTGTGTGGCCTATAGTGCACTATAAATAAAATAAAACGTAACGTGATCGCGAGTGCGTCTGCGCGTATGGGATGCCATAATTTTCAGCAACGCGAATTTCTGCTTAAAATCATGCATTTTCATGCTGTTTCGAACAAATCTCATTTTGTCGACTAACATTACCCCAAATAGAATCGCGCATATATTCATAAAGCTGTTCGCTAATCCAAATATTTAATGTAAATTTTTTTATGACTTGAAAGCTCGGAGCAAATTTTCACGCGTGTGTGATAACAAGGATCTATTTTCATTAAAAATGGACATTTCGAGTGACTTTATACGCTTTTACTTTAAACCATTTATTCAATAAACGGATATTAACACCGTAAATTTCATATTATTTCATTTAAAATATAAATATCTGAATGGAATATTTATTTATATTCGGTATGTTAAATATAACAACCTGTTGATTGTATCTCACTATTCACGATCGTGCACATCTCCGATATTCATATGATATCCCCGATCTACCCTGATCGTTGCTTTCCGAAACGACATGAAAAAGGGTTTGGATCGTCTCTCTCGTTCTATTCCGGTTTGTAGCAAATTGGATCTGTTCATTTGTGTAGGATAAAAATTTATCGCAACGCGAGAGCGGAGAATCGCACCCGACTAGACAATGTTTCAGCCATAACACTCGATGGCGGCTATGCGCGTCCCTGCACGGACGGTTGTTTTCGGTTTACAGCGGCTATCGCAATGAATTGCGGCGGAAAGGGTGAAAAACACTCGGTACGGCTGAACAAGTCCCTCGAATGTAGACGCGAATCAAGTTTGTGACGCGTGAAGGGCGGGATAAGCATTGCACCGAGGAGATAACACTGGAGGGAGGATCGAGAAAAAAGCTGGGAGAGAAAAATGTCTATGCTATCTTTATGTCATCATTTAGAAGAAACAAGAGAAAATTGAAAGATTTTGTTTATGCGATAAGATTCTGTTTACGTAAGCACGATATCAATGACGTTATTAATCGAGACAAATATATATGGTAAATACATATTGAGAAGAAGAGGACAGAAAAAAAAGCATAATTTAATCTAATTTAACTCTGCTGTTTTGTTAAAAAATAATTTGTAAATGGAAAATCTATTGATATCTGCACTATCGATATATATCAATGTATATCAATGTATAGTCTGTCTAACGAGTAGAAAAACTATAGTTCAATACTACATACATTTCCATCTTCAGTTTTTAAGCTCTTGTAACTAATTTACATAAAACTCGAATTTACTTTAAATTTATCATAAATTTAATTTTTTTAAAGTGAAAAGTAACACTCGCTTTTAAAGGATTAATAAAAAATAAAAAGATATGTCTACTTCTTTTCGAAAGTTTGATCATGTGAGTTATGACGAAACGGGGTCTTATGTCTCATAATAATAAATTAAAACGGCAATTTAGCCATTTTCTTCGTTAACATATAATTTACGGCCACGCCGCCGTAATTCGCATAATAATATCTATTCTGCAACGATAATTCACACTTCGAAATGGTGCGAAACTCAAATGTTGCCGCTCATCTCCTACGAGTTCGGTCACGCATGAACATCGATTTGCTCCGTGCTAGATGTTAACCAGATCGATATCTCCTGTCGATTAATTGTCCGTCATATTGAGGCCGTTGCCACGTCAGAGAGAAAAAGGCGTCCGCTGCAGCAAATAACGCCTCAGGTTAATCCCCAAGAAACATACCAAGTCAAGAGAAAGTCACAATGACTTCATTTGACATTTTGACGTCATGAAAATCAAAATGATGATTTTTTATTACGAAATTTGACTGTATTGACATTAAGAAATTAATCTCCCAGGTTGGAGGTTGCACATTGAGCTAAAAACTTAATTTCAGAAATCTCAATCTCAAGATAGGAAAGCCAAGGCTCGATTTGAACTATAGCGCCATAGAAGAATATTGAGGATCAAAATATCTTTAAGGATCAAAATAAAGTCATTTTGATTTTTTGTTCACGTTTGTGTGTACCTTTGGGATCTCTTCAGGAACCATCACTCGGATGCACTCGTTGCATGTAATGCGCGTTCCATGATGCTGCAAATGGACCGGCAGCTCAGTAATGCTCAAGCATTGTGAACCCGGAAACGCAGAGAACGATCACATTCTTCCGCGTCGTTTTGTATTGTCGCGCGTTCGCGTTGTCCAAGCGGAAAATGCTTCCTTCAAAGACGATGGGAATGTCGTCGTTGTCGACAACATTGTCGAGAATACGCTTCAAAGAGCGTGGCAGCTACTGTGCGATCGGAAGTGGGTGATGTTCCCACGAAGAGTAGGCGCACCGGATGTAACGGTGCGCGCGGAACAACGAGGAGATGACAGTGGCCGCGTGCCGGTCGATAAACGATCCGACCGTCATAGATAATTTGCGAGTATTACTTACGAGATACGTAAGACCTTGCAAATTTTTCTCGCATTAATGTGTTGCTATATTAAGTTATTACATATTACAATATTATTATTATATTCTACGGAGTTATATCGCTCAATTGCTAAAACTAGTCATTTTAAAGCTAGTCATTTTTTTTTTGCAGAAAAAGAACAAAAACGTAAAGAAAAAGAAAACACATTTTAAAACTGCTTTTATTCCTCTATAATTAGTTATTGCATTTCAAAATTAATATTACAAAATTTTAATGATTCAAAGTGTTCAAACTTATTTTCTGGGAAACTTTGTTGTTTAAGTTGTATTGTTATCGTAGCAAATGAGCAATATGTAATTATTAAATATCCATTAAACTTATAGCAAATAACACTAGAAATGATAGTTTTGGCGTTACATTCTCTTTGAGAGAATTTGCCGTTGGTAAATAATTTCTACATAAGAGAAAAAAATACTGTAGCATACGGCGAGTGAATGGGACTGGAGTATTAATTACGAGATACCTTGCAAACTTAACTCACATTAAAATTGCTATTAAATTATTACATATTATTATATATTATTATTATTATTATTATTATATCCCGGAGTTATACGTAATTATTAAAATATGTACTAAACCTACATGAGATATTGCACTGAAATGATAGTTCCGGCATTTTTCAACTTTACATTCTCTTTAGAAGAGAATGTACTATTGGCAAATAAATCCCATATAAGAAAAAAAAAAATACACAACAACGGTGAGTGAATGGGACTTATAGAGGGTGAATCGGGGATTGATTGAAAAAAACTCGCTCGCTAACTTTGTTCCCGTTCACTTCAACTTACTTTCCTGTCCAATTACTATACTTTCCCCGGAGCATGAACTTTTACCTTCCGTCAGTTTTATTTCACTCAACGTCATCGTAATGTAAATCAACGCAAGTCGTCATTACGGAACATCTGCCGTCTGTAAAATCTCAATTAACAAAATCGCTAGCAGTATTAAGTGGAAAAAGCTCTTTTAGTTTAAACGATCTTGATTAAAATGCAATGAACGATCAATTAATACCGCCGATGCGGTAAAAGCTTTATTGAACGACAAGATTAAGGAAGTAATAATGTCAGCTAGATTGAACGTCATTCCCTCAGTCGTGTTAGCGATAATGACGTCGGGGGCGAAGCAGCAATTAAAATGTTACTAGCGACACGACGGTCACTTTCTGCCTTCTTCGTCGCAAATCACGGTCTGGCATACCACTCAGACGTCGTGGCAACCGCACGTACTGCGAGAATTCGTAATTACAGGCTTATCAACGACTTTAGAAAATTCTGCGAATTAATGAGTGCGCGTCTCAAGAGGCGCTCTCGCGCCGTCGTCATCATCCTCGTGGTTGTCGTCTCTCAACTTTGTCCCGACCCTTTTTACCCTATCCAAAGCTCTACCCAGCCTAGACGAGGTACTTCCCCAACCTCGACCATGAGCACCCCTCTTCCGCTGTGTCGCAACGAACAACGAGAGAGCTGCGTCAGCTGCGCGATTGTGTGATTCGTCCTCGACGTCGTCGACGTCGTCGACGCGTCGCTCGCGCGTTCACTCGGGGGAATTAGGCGTATTTTAACGACGGATAAGTAAGGCCGGAGGGTGAATAGAATTAACATTAGAAACTGGTATGCCGGAAGTAATATAATTATTTATGATGAGATATATAAACGTAATGGCGAAAAGCCTCACTGACGAAAAGTAAGTCGGATTAGGATCGAGTCAATTAAACATACAAGTACTTGTAAGATAATAGCGGATCAATAAAATGAGAAAGTAAATTGAATTGAAATTGCTGTTATAATTACCATGTGGTTAGAATATGTTAAATAAATATAATAAGTACAGATATTTATCAAATTGTAAAGTGTAAAATAATTTTATTTTTTAATGATAAAAAAGTTTGCAAAAGCTGAAGTAAATTGGACATAGCTGCGACGACTAAACGTAACCGGACGGTAATTTAAATTAAAGTTAAAAT
Source organism: Acromyrmex echinatior (assembly GCF_024713525.1). Classification (NCBI taxonomy): domain Eukaryota; kingdom Metazoa; phylum Arthropoda; class Insecta; order Hymenoptera; family Formicidae; genus Acromyrmex; species Acromyrmex echinatior. Next base: position 16,665,166 of record NC_141852.1, on the reverse strand, counting down.
TCTACTACGACGACGGAATAATAAATTTGTATAAAAAATTACTTTTTGATGACCCTAGGAAGTCTGCGGTAAATTGAAATGAGTGGAGGTAAATTAGCGAGCAAGTCTTTAATTTAAAATCCGCTTCGTTTTACATTTTCGTCCGTCGTTATTATACTAACAAACGTTTCTCCTCGTGCTTTTCATCGAAAAAGCAAGATCCGTAACGAGATGTGGCTGTATAATTCAAAAAGTTTGAAACCGGTATGAAATATGATTGAACAGCGTAATCCTGTATCTTCATCATACCGCACGATCGTATAGGTCGATTTACATTCCCGAACGATTTTATATGGTGAAACGAAGGATCGTTTTTCCCACTTAATTTCACTCCTTAACAACCATCTTGACCTTTTCGGTCCATCCTTCCTATTGCAAATCCCTTTCATAAAAAGACGATGCTCAGAAAATTAAAGATTTGTACGATCAATAAACGTAAATAAAATAGTATTTGTTTCATTTATGCCATTCTACCAATGTAGTTTAATTTTAATCTTAGTTCAACTAACTCTTCATCTTTTTCTCTCTAGTTCCAAGAATTAGAAAAAGATGAAGAGTAAGTTAAATCCAGGTAAAAGTTTATCTATATTAATAAAAACGGGCATTAGATATCTTTGATACGTTTTTGTTATATTATGTAGTAATCGCATTGCATCTCTATCTCTCTAATTTCGGTTCAACCTATTCATCTTTTCATAATTTTTTAAAATTAAAAAAAGATGAAGAGTTAGTTGAACCAAGATTAAAATTAAACTACATTGACAGATAAGGATCTTTGTTACCACTCGTAAGTAATTCAACAGTAGTTCAATATATCACACTTCTCTCTGTTCCTTATCTAAGACAATTGTGACACTATTACGAGTTAACTGTCGATTAATTTAATAGGAGATTAATGAAAGACATATGCAAATCTGGCAATTTGTTGATGACTCAATTTTGACTTTCATGGAGGATATATACACTAAATTTATATTTCAATGCTGAGGAGGATTTCAAAGTAAGTCGAAACGTACAAATTATTTGGATGACATCATAAATTGAATAAAGAAGTAAACATTTTTAACTTTATTACTTTTTGATAACTATGCTCTCATTTACTGTATTGATTTCTACCTTTGATTTTAATGAAAGATGTGATCCTAAAGCAAGGATCACATTAGAAAAGATCAGATAAATATTTTTATATTTTATTTCTCATTTATAGTATTTTTCCTTTACGTAGGATGCATGATTTACCTTTATCATAGATTTATTTATCATACAATTCATAATTACCGTCATAATTACCGACAATTTTGTAGAAATAATCCTCGAACTTCACATTCATCCTCGAATCTCACCTCGGTGCTTATACTCCTATTAATTTCCCATGTCGAGTGTCGCACGCGACGATCTCTTCCGCACGCGTGACGAAGAAAGATCTGGCTCATTGTTCCTAATGACAATGTGCGTGATTATGCGTCGCGAAGCAAGTGACTTTTTCCCGGAATCGTCTGACGATGATAGCACAATTTGTCGCCGTATTCTGCGAATTTAGTCAACATGCATCGTCGCCGTACTATGTCGCGGTTGTAAAGCGTTCCCACGACGCGAAGCTCGATTTTTCGCCAGGCTCGTTAATTGCCTGTCCGCTATGTGATTTACAAACAGCAGTAAACACGAACGCGCTTGACAGACGGCCGACAAGCCTATCGAGGATAATATTCTAGCCTAGAGGAGGACTCTCTTGGATGACCCGCACGTTCGCAACACTTGGCACTGAGGTAACGAAAAATGGTTAAGTCTTCCGCTACCAATGGGATTATCCCAGAGCAGCTTTCCCACAATATTCTATAAATTATTTTAAATAATTCGATAAATTATTTTCGTTATCATCTCGCATTTTACTTTCACGTCATATCGATGTACGAGAGATGATAACAAAAATTATTTATCTGAAATAAATACATGACCGAAAGAAAGTGTTGCACTAGAATAATATTCTTACTTTCTATTCCAATTTTTATTTCACTTTCAAATCAAGCGTTTAACAATTTTAATTACCTTAGTAAAGTATTGCTTCGCGCGCGCGCAATGTATTGCACATATATATATATATATATATATATATATATATATATATATATATATATATATACATCCTAATGTATAAATCAATGAAAAAGATTTCTTTGAATTTAAAATTCAAGTACTTGAGAAGCGATAAATTTACTCCAAAGCGACTTTCCAGCGTTTTAATTAAAATATATGGAAATGAGAACGCGAACATCTTACTTTCTCACATTTTCATCAACTTCTGTGACAAAAGGGAGCCGAAGGGTGCTCGAAACGTCTCGAGAAAGGTAAAGAAAGGTAAAGAAAGTTCGCTGAAAGAATGTCCATTTTTTTTTATACGCGCTGCACGTGCCTTATTTTCTGGTTCAGATAGCGCAGGTGGATGCACACGCCTGCGTGTGCCGCAAAGAAAGGGAATCCGCGCGCGTTGCACTCTTGACCTTTCGAGAGTCTTGTGCAACCGAAACCGCGGGACGTCGCGTGCGGCCGTTCTTAAGACCGAGAGAAAAGGGAGCGGGGAGGGTGGGGCACGACATTTCAGCGATGCTCTGAGGTTATGAACACCCTCAGCAATGCATTACGATGCATCTCGCTCGGATACTCTCTCTCTCTCTCACTCCTTATTTCACGACAGAGATAGAAAAACAAAGGTCTCCTGAAAACCAAGAGACGAAAGATTCCTCATTCCTTGTAAAAGACCTGCACTAATTATATGGAAAATTAGGTCTCAAATAAGTTAGTTTTTACATATAAAGTAATTTAAAATATGAATAAATGATGTAGACACAAGGCTCAATAATAAATTATAATTTTTGTGATGTATCAAAAGTAAAATTTATGAAAAGAACTTATGAAAAGAAAAATTTAGATATACAGATTTAAAAATAATTTTGTTAGATCTGCAAAATAATTATGTAGGAATCATCAAGCATGATGAATAATGCTGCAAAAGTTTTGATATTCTAGCAATACGTTTGAATATCCTATGTAATTTTTTTGATGGTTCAACAAAATTATTTTCAAATCTGTATTTAGCTAAATTTTCAGATATGTCAGCAAAACCCTTCCATGCAGAGTACCTTTGATACCACAGCTCAAATTTATCAGCTTTTTGTCTATCTTTTGTTCATCATATTACGTTATATTAAGGCTGTGTTCGGAAACATCATTCGTGCTTCCGTGTATCATCTTATCCTTGTTCAACATTGGGTAAGCAACCAAAATAAAACGATACATGGGAGATGATGTTTCCGAATGTAATCTGTATGTGAAAACTATAACTTATTTCATCGGGACTCAATTTTCCATATAAGTTTTTAAATAAGTAGCGGGTCCTTTTGCGTTGCTTATCGAATCACGACTGCGAGTTCCCCGAAAAATTTAGGCAATTAATTGAAAGGAGGCAAAGATAAATTACTGCAGAGTGAGCACGATCGTATGATTAATTTATATCAATTCGAACAGTATAATAGTCATAACGACGAAAGCAAGGTCATTATTGTCGCTTTCGCTCTAAGAGTGGCGAAGGAGGAAATGTATGCACATCATTAGCATACGTTTTGCCAAAGGTTGTCGTTATTAATAGCTGATATTTTTAGCAGTTAACATTTCAGCTCAGATGTAACTGCGATTGAAGATATGATCGTGACGCAGGAAGTATCTTAGATAAGATAAGCGAGATTTACTTTATACATGTGCTACGACTTTCTCCGGCTACTTTGGATCATACTGCCGCGAAGTGAAGAACATGTCGGTCACAAGACTATTTTTCTCTTTTTTTTTACAGTTTAAAGAGCGTCGACCACTTCTTGAATGCGAAAGTGGTCGCCTGCTCTTAATACTGGACGCGTCCTGTTGCTCGTTAGCGTTGCAAGCTGGTTCACTTATACCAGTTCCTCCCACTTGCTCTCTAGTTTTATATTTTTCCTTTTCTTTACCTTCTAATTCTCGCTAACCGAGAAAGTTACGATTAACCAAAACGGAATGATAGTAGTAGAAAAACGCCAATCACTTTCGTCCGCGATGAAATCGTGTTTTCTCGTTATCGCGCATGTACATCCAAATAGATATCGAGACTGTTTAAAATGATAACGTTTTAATTGTTTACCTTATACGATTGTCAAAATGATAAAAAGATGATTAAAAAAACAATACCCGCTTACAGCTACGCACAATTACGCATTGCAATCACGACGTAATCAAGATAGAAGATTTTTATTTTAATAGAAATATACAGTTAATATATACGCGTTTAATATTCCGGTTGAAACGGAAGCAGATCATCATATTTTTATATCATTGACGCTAGAATGCTATCGATACGTAAATTTTACATACGAATGAGCATTGAACATTAAATATATTTTTAGTGATCATTAATAAATTAATTCGTCATGCTAAAAAAAACCTACTCTATAAAATTTTTAGAGTGAATCTTATTCTGAAGAGCTCTCTTAAAGATTGAAAATTGAGCCACTCTTTTTCAAGACTGGCTCAATTTTTACTTTTTAGAGAGAGATTCCATTCCAAAAAATTTAAAGAATAGAACAAATATGCTTTTAAAAATTATCTGTTATATATCAGTTTAGATCCCTTGATCAGTATCATAACAGAGTGTGATAAGTGATTTTAATTTTTAAGCAATTTTGTGTATTATTATTTTATGTTATTATATATATTTTATTTCAATGTTGATAAAAAAAATGAGATATATCTACATACACACATACATACACACACACAACACAATTCAATTATATACTTCAAATTATTTCAAGACTGAATTTGATAATATTCTTTCTTACTTTTTAAGTTAATAATTAGGATATTTGTGTTTAAAAAAGATCATAAATATTTTCATTAAAAGTGTAAAATATATAAAAAAACTTATATTACATTTATTAAAAGTGACTTATTTCCTTATTGGAGTTATTAATGGATTAGCCGGAGTGAAATTATCAGAGTCTCTAAATATATAGGGATATTGTATAATAATAATGAAAAATAATAATAAAATGAAAATAAATCCAGTCTTTGATAGAAAAATAGATGTGGAAAGGTACTTTACATAAATCTCTATTTATTCCCGTTGGATTAGAAAATCTTAAATATAAAAAAAAATTAATAAATAAAAATAAAGAAATATAATAATAAAAGGTAAAATAAAGTTAAATGAGAAGAATAGGTTTAAAATAGAATTATTAATTAAGAATCCTCCTCAAATTCATATTATTAATATATTGCCAATGTTGAAGAATAGTTGATATAAGATTCGTAATTACTGAAATTTACGTATAACCATGCAATCATTTAATAGTGATAATATTTTAAAATTAAATGATCTGCTTTTTTTATTCCTTCTTCATTCAAGATTCATTTATCGCGGCTTAATAGTCTTAAAACCGATCTCTCATGCACGGCGCTCGATTTATCGCGCGATGGAGGCTTCAGAGAATGAGCGCTTCCTTAAGCAAACGTTAAACGTCAAATACTTCCACGAATGTATTATTTGTCTGTCGAGCGCGGTGTGTCGTAAGAGGCCCATTATCCATACGATTGCAAATATCGCGGATAAGTCTTACCTCGACCGTACGAACGATTCGTAACGAGTGGTGTACCGTTACCGCGTTTCATCCGAACCGATCAAATAACCGAAGTACCGAGCTCGCTTCTCGTTTACCATCCTTCGATCAAACGATAAATATAATAGAGGGGTGAGGAGAAAGGGATGAAGAAACGGAGGGAGAAAGAGCGATCGTTAATCACACACGTCTGATTATCCGCCCATAAACCTGCTGAATGGAAAGAACGTCTTAAGCAGGAAGTCACGCTAGTTTCACGCTGCATTCGATGGATACACAAAAAATCGATCTGAAACTTGATCCTAATCCGACGATAATTAATATCTCGTATACGCATAATATATTTAACTATTTGCTAAGACTTTAAATCTCTCGTATAAGAGAAATTGTATACATTACTTTATATTGTTACTTTATATACCATTGCAATATAATATCGTAAATATCAATTCAAAAGTTAAACCTAGTAAAATAAGATTTGATGTTTTAGATATAGAAAAAATATATATTACATGAAACATCGTTACATACATACATTTTCGTAATCAAAAATACTATTAATACTATTAATTTTGCATATCATAACATAATTTGGAATCTAAACTAAGATCACATCGTTTTCAGTTTTTAATTTTTAAGTGATTAGGTGGAGTGGCCATAATATTTCACGTGTAATTTTCTTTAAAATCTTGTTGTGGAAAAGGAAAAAGTATTGCTCAAATGGCCAAAAATCTTAAAATTTATTACTTTTATATTCTTCTATCTTATAAAGATATAATTAATGTAAATTTTAATTATAACAATATTTACTAATAAAAATAACTATAAAATTAAAAATTTTTTGAGCGTTCTACTATTCCATCTATCAACATTCCATTAACATTCCATCTATCAACTTCTGTATCTTTAAGCGCCGGTTGTTACATTTTTTGATAAATTTTACCTGACAATTCACGCATATGATTAGGTAATCTTGCTACTTACTCAACAGGTAAAATTTACCATAAACTGGAACAATCAAAATAAGTAGATTTAAATCATCTATTTGTCTGACAATAGAGATTTTTTTTTTGTACCTGATATTGTTCTATTTATCGAATACGAGGAAAATTTCGTCATGTTCGTAAAGGCTCATCTTAACATGGAGATACGACTTGCTTCACAAGTGTTATCAAGGTCGATGATATCGTATCGAGGGACCATTCTTCGCACAGAGAAGAGAGAAGAGAGAAACTGATACACAATCCAGAAGCAGATCCTATGCATCTGTTCTTCGCGCACACACACACACACATACACGTACGTGCCTGAGGCACATTACGGCACACGCGTCACTAAAATAGGCGCCTATTCTCTTGTATGGTAAAAGTAGTTCACGATGCAAATTGTGTCACGTGATCGGCGACACGAATGGAACACGCGGTAATTGGCTTTAATTGCCTCGCGGTATGATAATGTCGGGTACAATCATCGATTTTAATTGGCTAAAAGGCTCCACTTTTATCGTCCTTCAGGAAGCGGGTTAATCGCGTCTTAAAAACAGAAAGAAAGAAAAAGAAAGCTTTGTAGACATAATTTAATTTCTTTCTATAAAACTAGTTTTTTATCTACGTCTCAGAAAAGTCATCATATATAATCCAATATATATTTAAATAATTCTCTGATAACATAATTGTTAGATAATGCGATAAATGGCAAAAAGTCTTTATTAATCGCGAGTAAATTATGAGATTTATGTAATAGATAAATGAAAAAAAAAACTTTATCTTATTATTCTTAGATAAATGAAGTCTGCTTTGTGATTTTCAATTTTATTTGCAGATAATGAAATTGTATAATGCCATTAAAGAATATTCATAATATAATTAAAACTTTAAGTTATCTTTTTCTAAAAGAAGATTTCTTTTCTTACTATTAGACAATTATATTTAATTTTTATTTTTCTTTATAAAATAGAAATCTGTTATACATGAAGATGTCTTTCTACGAATCCAGGATCAATTAACTCATGTTATACTTAGCACAATTTCCGCTTTCGAGTAAAATTGTATTCGGTGTTAAGCTTTCCTTCAATCATAAGTCCGCATGATGTACAGCATTCACGTTTCGTCTATCAGAGTTAAATCCGGAACACAGTTGATTTTACGGGGGCCATATTGAATCTACTCTATATTGCCACAATAACTGCGTCACGAGATATCCATTCACGCGACACATTGCAATGTTCGCGTTTTCAGAACCTGGTTTCTAAAACTGTCAGTAATAGCGTTCAGACTGGCGTGAGTTTTACTTCGATATGTAATTGCAATTTAAAATGAAATAATACCGATATATTTCAAGTCATAATCAACTTTCCAAGCGCGATGGAAATGTCACCCAATGTGTCATCGTGTTTATTAAACTATCGCAAATGAAAATATCGAAAAAAAATTTATTATAATGATTTGTACACGGTGTCCGGAAAATTGAAGCTAAACTTATTACATGTTAATAAGATCGAATACACTCTACATAGCGATGTCTATTATAATTCTCATTGTGTCGGTGTTAATATTAATACGATGTGGTTAATTTTAACACCATGGGTTTTAAATCCACACTAATATTTTTTAGAGTAAAGGTGAAAAAAAAGAGAAATCATATAAATTTACATATTTAAAAATGTTTTCTTAATAAATATAAATAACAGAATAAATTACTCTTCCTACTCCGTAGATATTTTGATAAGATATAGCACAAATTTAAATATTTCCATTAAATTATGAAAAAAATAAATAAAAATTCCACGGCATTGGGTGAATACTGAAACAGACCCCATAACGAGACAAGCATGCGAGTGAATCATTCATTGCGACAGCTTTTTCATGGCCTGGCGTTCAGGCGCTGAATTCAGATAAATAGATAAATATCTATTGTGTAAGGAAATGACAGTGGTTGCGAGAAACTTCGTCAAGGATGCGAGGAATGTGGGACAAGGGGAATCCCGTACCTTGACTTCACCGGGTTGTGCAATGGCGCCCATCGGTTTAATCAGACTCGTAAAATCCTCCAGATCGATCGATCAGGCGACACTAATAAGCGTGAAATTCACTCGGAAGCGGACGCGTCTTAAGCTGTTTGCTTGACGCTCAGATCGTATCAGGCATCTGTGATACTTAAGAAAGTATCCCATTAACGGACACGAAAGTTCCTATTACTTGATGGGACCAATATAAGAGCGTTATTATTATTATTATGATGTTATTGACCGAGTAACGTCTAATTCATGAGAGCAAATAATATAGATGAGTCAATGTTTAGTCCATAAGCGTAAATAATCAAGACAGTAGCGTCTCACCGCTACTAAGTATAGGGTAAATGTGAAATAAATGATAATCCACGATGATAGACGCCGGGCAATAATACTTCCGATTTAATTAAATATCCGCCATGTTAATCAGCACCTCTGACTGAAAACGTATCTCGCTGCTACGCGAGATAACGAAGTTTATACTACGCGTTCTTACTTCGGGATCTTCGGGGTCTAATCAGGCCGATGAAACACTATAATTTACCGCGTCACAGTTAGACTCTCATTACTCCACTCGAAATAATGAAGCGTTACTTGTACGCGACTCAACGATCTCCTGTATTAAGGGCGGCGATCCGCTTGCGCGATTTATGGAGAGTAGAAATCGAGCGCGAAAACACGCAGCACATCGAACGTTCGCGAATTTATCGTCGTACTTGATATCAAATATCGATCAGAAATAATTATGACATTTGGTGGCGCATCAAAAGACGCGATATTGAGATAAACAATATTAAATTCATAATTTACACTCAGATTATACCTAATTTGAATTATTTTTAAGCATTTCCATAAATCGCTGTTCCAGCTCCTATTTAATAAATTAATTTAATTAAAACAATGAAATTAAATAATCAATAGGAAATAAATGTCTTTAACGGTCTAGCTGGATTTTTGAAATGCTGTACAATTCTATGTGAATTTATATACTACGTAGTTCTTTAAATTGTTCGCCGAAATGATGATTTTTCCGAGGATTTTTCAGTTTTGAAATGCAAACTATACTGAACTACCGCAGTAATATCACGAGTTAAATTGACTAATAATTTAACAATTCGATGTATCTTAGAATGAGCTTAATAATGCTGAATGACATATTAAAATTTGACATATTAAAAATAATTAATTTTTATTACAAAAAAATATTACTCGATCGGGTTGAACCCGGATCTCTAGTATTCCGTGCGAATCTGTAGACCCTCGAAATTAAATTAAACTCAAGAAAATATATTAAAATAAGTAAAAAATACAAGTCAATATAAGTCTGGACGATGTGTATTACATACAAATTTTACACACTATCATCCGGTTTACATTAACTTGTACTTTCTACTTATTTTAATAAACAACATTCACATTAATGTATGCACTTAGTTGTATTTAATAAACTATATTTTATTATTTACTATAATTACATATTTTAATGTGTGTATGTTTATTTTAAAAGCAACCACAGAAATGGATTGATTTACATTTTGACACACGTAGAAGTTAAAAATAAGAAAATGTTATTTAATTCAAAAGAATTGGATTATCATTGTTCTTTTGATATCGAACAATGAAGAGAGTGAATCTCAATTCATATGAGATTTTTCAGCGAATAATTAGAACGAGTAAACATATCGCACGGCTGCGGCTATTTCTCGAATCGTCGCGTTGGCTCTATGGTATCTTTCCACGCACTCTTGCAACAAACTTGCTGCAACGCGATACGCGAGCATAAACGAGCATAGACAACACGTACGTTTCTTCTTTTTCGTAACGACTTCGACGACTTGCGAACTATTGCGTCAAGCTGCACGGAACGTCCTCAGGAGGAGCCATTAAGCGTTATTATTGATGATTGCTAAATAACCTTAGTTAGAAATAATAAGATCATTACACTGTTAATATAAATTTGATATAAATTGTGATTAACATGTATGGAGAGGTAAAATGATAGTGGTGTAAGTCACATTTCTAAACCTATCGATTTGAGATCATTGGTGCGAGTCTGTTGAAGCAAATATATATATATGTTAAAAAAACCTTTTGTTTCTCGAAATCATAATTAAGTGTGAATTACCATCATGGCTTTCACACCTCCATATATCTCGATATAGCTAATTTATTTATAAATATTAATACTTTAATATTTATCTTTTCTTATTTCATTCCTATTATTATCTTTCTATAAATCACTTGTAAAATTTAAGTACGGAAGTATTAGCTTGTTAAAATATAAAAATAAAAGTATTTAAAAAAGTGTTCAAGGTCAAAAATATTAGTCGCTTAGATGCTTGTTGAAGTGTTTCCTGATCTTTCCTGATGACTTTCAGGAGACTTTACGGCACGATTTTATTGCGCATGATAACGGCAACACTTTCGCGGTCGAAACCTTAAAGCCAGCTGCCACGTAGATTCATATCACAAGACCTGCATATATCCGAGGGCATCCAGATGCAGTCGTCCGTCGTGGGGTGGTATTCTGCTTGGCTAGTAGTAGAGATTAAAGTAACCGAGCTACCGCAGCCCCCATAAATATTGAACGTCCCCCGGATTTATGGTCGTACCGAGGACGCCGGGTTACGTAGGAGGAAGTTATACGAGTTGCCCGCCTAAAACCGAGCAGAGGGACTGCTCCCGCAGGGGTCCGCCCGGCTTCTCTCGACAAGCGAGCACGCGGTCGCGAGAGAGCCCTTTGCACTGCAAAAGGCCCGGCTAATTAATGTATTGTTTCACCGGCTGCGGTCCGCGCGCCTCCGGAATCTGCATCCGCTGAATATGCAACATCGCCGTCCACAACCCGGAGAGCGGGTGGCTCCGGATTAGCGAGCCGTACTCATGCCCTATGCATACCTATCGACTTCCCCTCCTCGCAACGCAAAGAGACCGCAGCCCAGCCTCGGATGCAAGGTAAGAGGCCAATTCGGCACGTCCTCTCGATTTTCGGGTCAAAAACAGAACGGAGCAACGACCTGGGAGACGTGCCTACTTTTCTATTTCACGAGGGATCGCACGAGGGAATCTATTAAACGCTAACGACACATTCCAGGAGAGTTTCAGGAGTCTTCTTAAAATATTTCGAGGGAACAGAATTATATACGAAGAATAACGTTTTGAGCATTGCCCCCCCCCCCCCCACCAAAGGAACTTTGCTGTTTGTCAACATTAAATAAGGATGGGATGATTAAATGTGTTGCATTGCGTCCTTGCTGCCCGTTAAGAATAACGGAAATGCGTAGGACCGTTGTGTTTCGCGAATTATTATTGCGCGATTACGTTGTCGTGTACATACATACGTGCGAGTTAAACACGAATTGGTCCACGCGGAGCAGCGTGAAATTGGAAAGCCGACAATCCCAAGACGTTGCAAATATCATAATTACAAATTGCATACCTACTTCGTTCGTTTCCCTCTTTCGAATAACGAGCGCGCGGAGATAATAACCGCAACGTACCGGCCTCACGACTCTGATGAACGCGCGTGATAATAAAAAGAACCTCGTGTCATAACGGATAAACCGTTTTCCACCGCAATACGAACGTCATAATCAGACGGACGATCAGGGGAACCGCTTAATTCTCCAGGTACTTTGACAATCTCACCAGACACGTAGGCGTGATTTCGCTCAGTCGCATAACATGATTTACGAGTTTACGCCTCGGTAAAGGTCAAAGGCTCTGCCTCGTGAATTGTTAGCGAGTATGCGTTACCTCGTTCACGCCGATTACCTACACGATGATCAGACAGACGCGTAACATTCCACCGGTAGTTATGCAGTCGTTGCGAAAACAGTTGCTTCTCTCGGTGAAGAACTCGAACTTTCCGAGGACAATTCTCTGCGAATTATAAAAGTCTCCCCGAGGAGAGGCGCACAGCTTCGGACGACTGTAATTTTTACGATGGTTTATGAATTTAACAAGACCGGTGCGCTTGACGAGAATAGATATGAGATGAAGTAAAAATTCGAGTAAAAATATAACTGCGTATAAAGGATTTCTCTTATTTAAGAGAAGCGATTTAATCGAATATATAATTTCTATTACTTTCAAATTCAAATACTTTAGATATATTGGGTCGAAAACAAAAATTCACTGCTTTATTTGTATTACATACACTGTTTTCAAAACAAAAGTTATCATTACATATCATTCGATAGAACAAAATTTCAACTTTAAGAATCTGTTTTTTGAATTACAATATAATGATTTTTAACGGAATTAGAAAATTTAAATAAGACAGTGTGATCTTTTTCTATATAAATTTAAATTTAATTCATTTTGAACAAAGTTACGGCTGCTTGAATTTTGAAGTTCGTAGCAATACGAACATTTTCAATCTAATACTTCTGTCTGTCAGAATATTAAAATAAAAATCTATATAAAGACGATTTCAGTTAATTCAGTTAATGAGAATTTATTAGGTGTTGGAATTAATTCGTAGCGTTTTTTAATGAAAGAATGTTATTTATTTCACATGAGCATTAAAAAATACATTAATGAAAGTACTTCCCATCACTTGTAAAACGCTACGAATTAATTCCAACACCTAATATAATAATAATAGCAAATATGATAAAAATATAATGACAATTATAAAAGTGTCAAGAGGATTAAGATATATAAAAATATAATATATTTAAAAATATAATCATTAAATATACACACAACTTTATAATTGCACTTCTCATGCTGAAAATTGCACTGATCACAACTTCTTGTACTCTTCTAGGATTATAAGTTATATTTTGGTGATTATATATATAATTGTCAGTTTAAAGCGAAATAACAGCGACAAAAAACAACGATAGGAATAGTATAGAAAAAAGCGACATATATTATTGTCGTCTCCGTTGCACAATGCCGTGAAAGGTATAAACAAAATGAAAAAACTGAACGCTGATTGATAGGCTATAAAGCGATAAGCGCAGAATTCCAACTCGTCGGAAATTTATCGCTATTGCCTTATTCTGTGTTTCTATGTACAACGACATACGCATTCCCGAATGTTGGATTCCTCTATTTCTATCGCTTTCGCTGTTGTGTTTAGGACTTAAGGATTATTACATAATTTATGGTTCATTTATAAATATAGATTTTACAATTTTTTTTTTGTAAAACTATTCTACTAATGTTCAGTTCAAACGGTAAAAGCACATTCTTGCACAACATTACGTCGCTCTGTGTTCAACGAAGGCAACGTTAAATCCGGCCAGGAAGTTAATTATCCGCAGTTACTATTGTGGAGAGCCTAACGACCATTCTTTTGAAATCCGAGTCGATTCTTCGAAGGAGCGCGAAGTTGCCACACGTCAAGCAACTGAATGTCAGATGCGAGAAAAGAGAAAGGAAAAAGCTTCAATTGTATAAAAAAGCTTTAAATATGTAATATAATAAATAAAAAAATATTTTTTGGTAATAAAAGACAAAATACATGTACGTAATATCTCCGCGCTTTTTTTCAGCTGCGTGTTACTTAATTATTACGGCTAAGAATGGAAATAACGCGATGTACAAGGCGATGTGCTTGCCTGTACTTTAAGATGAATGCAGGTCGCAACCGAAAACTCTCCTCTTTCATATTAATTACGAAATATTCCGTATATGCGCGGCTGCATTTCACGCTGTAAGAGCCTCGCGTACGAACAATCGTCGATCTCATCACCGAGGGACCTCGGGCATGTCTGTCACGCGTGCGGTTCCCCGTGCGTGCCCGTGTAATTTCAGGCCGCGTTCTCTGGCAAGAGGAATGACACCGTCGGGAGCACGTTGATAGAAAATTTTCGAGAGTAAGTGCTCTCTAAAGAACACGAAAGCAAATGACCTTACCTTTCTGATAAAATAAAAAGAATGTTGGTTTGAATCGATGGTTATTTGAAACCATAATATATTATTTTCAACGGTTAAAACTGATTTAAAAGTATAAAAATTAATTGCGTGAAGTTGCCTTGTAAGTTTAAAAAGTTAAAACCTGAAAAAGAATAAATATATATTTATATATATATGTTAATATTTGAATCTGCTCAAATTGAATTTTATGCCGGTGTAAACTCTACAGATTAACAGAATTAAATGCGGTAATCGTGACGTTTAAATCGAACGTTTCTGTATCTTGTAAAAGTTGCAACCGTTTTTATTATTGATGGAAAATGCATCAGAAAGTATTTTCGGCCGCAGCGCTAATCGGATTTTCCGTAAGTACGCTAATCGCGTGTACGCATAAATATAGATTTTTCCAACTTGTCTCACGTCACGTGTGTTATAAATATAAAAGATTTGTAATAATCGCCGTTTCCTCCTCGCACAATCCTTTTGCGGAGCTCGTAAAAGAAAAAAAAAAATAATTTAATTAATCGTACTTAATGCGACAGACGCAACGTAAGTTCTTGTTAAAACCGGATACGGATCACGAATTACGCAACTATCTGCGGCGGCAGGAATTCGCGCTGCACCTGCGAAACGCGATGTCATCAAACGTCATCAGCGAAATTCTTTTAGTCGGACGTGTGCGCCTGCAAGAAGAGTCCGCTCGTGCCGCAATGAGATTTTAACATTTCTTTTTAACATTTAATACCAACCGTTTTACACGCACGCAATATAACGCCTCCATGGATTCTGTTCTAGGAAAACACGCGCATCGCGAGAGGATGCGATTAATATATGATAGCAAGACCTCTCGATCCGGTCTTGTTGAATATAAATCGCAAGTTACGTGCGTTGAATTAAACGAGCAGATATATGTTTTCCTTTCGTTGCACCTGTGTCTCCTTTTATACTCCAAGCGTACGTTTCTCCGCGTGTAGAAAATAATAGACATTTTGCAAGAGCGTGCTCCGGATACGGTAAACGATAACGTCGAGTCGCGTGTATAGCGGATGAGCGTAGCGTGAATTTGGGACGGACGTGTATTACCATGAGGATCTTTAGTTGTTTTGCAATAAGTATTGAGGTTTTTTTTTTATCGATTAGGGTATAATCAAAATTTTTAAACACATACGTATTGCGGAAACGCAATGGCAAGTAGAACGCGGAAATTCTGGCGTCGGGAATATTATTTTATCGAAAAACGCGCGCACAGGAGAGCAAAGTGACTCGTAGACCGTGGAAAAAAAAATCGAGAAGCGTAACCGGAAACGAACATTGTCAAAATATGCCGGGGCCAACGTCCGGCGGGGAGACAATTTTTACGAGCGCATTTTCTAGGATGGATCAATATGTATGGTAATGCGATCGCGCGGACTGTTCAGGTTGTACACATCAGCATCGTCGTTCTACGTGCACACGCGATCATAACTGTATTATGTATGCGCGCGGTACGTAGTACGTGACTTTTCATATACGTATAATAAACATGTTACTTAGTGACCTACGGAATATACTCGTACATTTACGCGTATTGTGGACACGTATTTATCCTATGTATATTAACATCGCCAAGGTATTAAGATAAGGGATTGGTGTAATTACCACAATCAGCAGGTCTTACTTGCGGGATAGAAATTACAGTCAGCAGGGTCTTACTTGTGGGATAGAAACGTGATAAAGCGAAAGATTTCTTTTTAATTAAGAAATGTATATAAAAATAAGCTTTTGCTATTCGGCTCAAATGGCATAGATCTAGTACTTATTCTTATTATTTTTAAACTAGTTTGCGTCTTGCTTCCATTTTTCCTCAAACGTTTATTGCACTGTATCGTTCACAAAAACATGTATATATGTGCGAGTATGTATGTGATGTGTAAATGTGAATAAATTCGTGTGAGTTCGTTAAACCCAAATGACTATGCGGAATAGTCATCTCTGTGAGACAAAGCGACAAAAAAAAAAGGATTTATCGATATACGTCATCGATAGCTTAATATCGCATATATATAAAGATAAAAGTTTAATAAAGTCAGAGAATCAAATAAATTTCTTTTAAAAAATAATAATATTATTCGCAATTTTTTTCTGGAAAGATATTACAAAAACTTGTTGCTAAAAGTTAAATAAATATTATTTAAATAAATTCATTATGTAGCCATAACGATCGCATACCGAATAAGTTTCATTATGCATTGGAATAGAAATATTCTGATACGCAGCTATAATACTATTAATATTACTAATAAAAATTTATGAAGTATTAAAGAGAAGGGCCTGATATAGTGACGACTGTGACGATCCTAAAGTATACCACTATATATAGATATAAAGGATAAATTAGAGAAGAGGATTTAGCTCTATCGAATTTTCATGATGCACAGTCGAGACTGCAGACAAATGATAACCGATGCCCAGACATTTCCGGCCTCATTTGGATCGAAAATTAAAGTCTTTAATATATAACGAAACACCACGTACTGAGCAAACTTATAAAGTTAAAAACTCTTTAAAGGAATAAGAGATTTTCAACTTCATTAACCATCCATGATAGTTAAGGAGCGATGACACGTTTCATTTAAAAAGCAAGAGCGAAGAATTATAAACGAATTAAAGCCATGGATTATGAACTTCTTCAAGATAAACTCATATCTAAGATAAACTCAATTATTCGATTTTACTTAATTAATTACCTGTCTCTATGAAACTATTTTAGAAGTTTAATAGAATTAAGAGAGTTACAGTTTTCTTCTTCAAAGTTTTTAAAATTTCTAACACATTTTAAAAGAAGTTTCGAGCAATAATTATCATATATATTGTAATTAATATGCAATAATAAGTTATTTTTAAATCTAATCTCTGTGTCTCTCTCTTTCTCTCTCTCTCTCTTTCTTAGAAATATTCAATACAAAATGTTCGAATTTCAGCCAATGTCGATAAATATATATGTATTATTATATTACACGCAACGTGCGTGTGTGCAAATGCGAGGTCTTATTTTGAAGTCTCAAAGTGGCAGAGTTAATTAGCCTATTCGCGTTCGTCTCATAGTTATTCCGGGTGAAAAGTCTCTGACCGAGATAGCCGGGTGCGTGTTTGTTTCTTTCCGTTCGTTAATGCCAGCGTATAATGACCACGTCCGTTGAAGCAGTCGTCGATTAATTTCGACCTTAGGACAAGATTTCCCGGATACATATTGCGCGTAACGATGCATCGTTAATGAGCTATAAAAAAAACCAATAAATGTCTTTGAACCATGTATTGAATAAATTTTTAACAGTGGCTGTAATAATATATCGCTGTTTATGAAATTTTCCAAACAATATACATATATAATAACGTAAAAGAAATTTCAAATGTATAAAAATGTTATAACTCACAATATGTAACTCACAAAATGTATCTTTTCAAAAGCTTTTAAATAGTTATTCTTTGAGACATTTCATATATATTTGTATACCTGCCAAATTTAAAAAAACTTTTTCGTTCACATATCGCAGAGTAGGTAATAGGAAGTTTTTGCAATAACGTGAATCCAGATATGGAACGCTAAAGTCACGTTATCCTTTTTTCTTAGTTGTTAAGAAGAAGATAACTTGATCTTAGCGTTTACCGTATCTGGATAAATGGTATTGCAAAAAATTCCGTAATAATATTTTAAATTAACATCCTTAAATTGTGATAGTGGCATGCTCTTTAACAGTTTAGAAAAACATACGAAATCTGAAAATCTCGAGCAATAAAAAGATAACTTTCATATATATATATAGCAACACACTTTACACACTGACGAAATTTTACGCGAATCCAAGATTGACTTGGAGATATCCTCTTAGAGATGTTCAGAGAATGAAATCCTAAACGCCCCATGAGAAGCGTGGTAATTACTTTTAGATTCTCGCGACGTTATGAAAATAAATCTGTCCTTCTCGCACTCGTGAGCGCGATTGCGTTTCCCGGTAAGCCTTTGTGGTGTTAATGACAAACACCACGAAGAGAAATTGCACCGGGACATCTTTACGATCGAAACCCCGGTGTGCGGTGCTGAAGATCAACGACACGAATGAACAACGGACACAGACGGGCCGCACACATTACGAGATTTAATTAAAGTGCCTGATGTATTTATCAACCCTCTTTCTTGGAAGCAATACAATCCGCTTAAGAAAATTCGTTCTGCGCGTTTCCTTGGCGAGACAAACGGGGCGAAATCAAGGTGATTCACATAGGACGTTCCAATACAAAATCTCGAAAGGGTAAGACGACTCTTTAGACGACTACGTATCGCGTTCCAGTATCTTCGCGAAACATCGACGGTATCATTTGAAATTGCTGCAAGGAGTTGTGCTAAAACATCGAACGCTAAAAATGTTAACGAGCTCAAACGAGTCTACATATTTTTGCGGTCAAACGAGAACGAGAGAGGTAGACGGGTTAGCGTTTTACATAACGATTTATGAGCCAATATACCCATCAATTTACAAGCACGGAATCTTCGGATGTATTTGCGCTCGCGCTAGCCTTGTTAGTTCAACTCACGGGAGCAAAAAGCCGCGACGAACCCTTCACTCTCGCGTGAAATTTACGGCGCGGCGGCGACGACGATGCGGCGCTCGCGCTAAATCAAAAACAGTATTTTTACCTCTGGCTCGACTCGGCTACGGTAGCAAAGTACAGGTTGCGAAGCTAGTCCTTCCCCGGTGGTGATTACGATGAAGAAAGAGGAAGTGAACGTCGCGCGGAGGAGGGCCACGTTTTCCCGATTGCCGCCTAGCCAGGAAGACGGGCATACCTTTCTTGCACTGGGGAGGTATTACGTAACTATAAATTTTAATTGAATCCGCGGGCCGCGTGGCTCTCCTCCCTCCGGTGATCATCTTCTGGCAATAAACGTAACGCAGGACGTATATACCCGCGTGCGAGGGATGCACGAGGGGAATACAGAGAGAGGAAAGAGGAATTAACAACTAGTTTTCACTCACCATGTAGCTGCGCGAGCGACTGCAACGTGTTGGCGGTGTTGCAGTTTATGAATCCTGAAATAGAAATAGAAAATATGCCGTTAGAAGGAAAATATTTACATATACTAATATATACTAATATAATGTTATTAATATCAATGGTATTTTAAGAAAAATTGCGATTAGAGGGGAGGTAAAAAAATTTATTAAAATATAAAATATTTGAAGCTTTTGATAAAATAATCAATAAAAAATTGAAGATTAAAAACAAAGTTGCTCTACTTATCTTGTAACTGATTAACGTTACGTTAAACTCAGATTAGAAGGACAGATTATTTATTGTCTAATTTATTTCTAAACCTTAATTTGAACGCGCAAAATTACTGAGATGTTGTGCAACCAGAGTTCTGTTAATACTAATTTATACAAAGCTTATAAATTTACAAAATGAAGTAATATATATCACTTGTAAAACGTATGTAACTCTACATTACGCTGTGTAACAGTAAAAGCAATTGGAAACTAAAATTTACTGCAAATTGATTAATTAATTTAGAAATTGTATAGAGTACAGCGCGTAATTGTGTATATTACACATCGCGTAATTAAACTGTACACAAACATATAGGCGAAACTATTCGAAAATTTATTGAGAATGGATTAATTAATTTCTGTTATCAGAAATATTATTATCCCGGAACAAAAACTAATAGTCCTAGAATAGACTGATTCGGTACCTTTCACTATCCTTAATAGCCCGTTATTCTCTCATTTTTGACATTAAGGAAAAATATATGAACGCGTATTTATATCGTCAAATGAAAAATGTTACGCAACATGTAGACTTCACTTCTAAACAAACGTCGTTGTTAAGTTTCACGCGTGTACGGGCACATATACGCGAACATCGTGATCTCAACATCGGTACAATCATATATATACACCTCAAACATTCTCATGACATAAGATAACCTCTGAACTTAAAGCCCTCAGTTCGACCGGTCGCGGTCGGGTCTCAACTCGCGCGAACGTCCATGATGGAATATTGTGATTTAAGAATGCGCGTCGAAATGCGCGTCGCATTATCGTATTTCCATCTTCGACGACCTTCCACTTTCTTCACTGGCACGATGCGACGCCTCACTTCCTTTATTTCTTTCGCACTTATTGCGCAGTACTTTAGCTTTTAATCTTAATAAGATTTTTTGTTCCCTTCGAGTCGAGTGAGAGCACGACTTACCAGGCGATAATTTTCACGTTAATTAGTGCAAACTTATCCATTTGCGGAAGGCAAGATCGATATCGCAAGTGTCAAATGACTTTGTCAAATACGCTATCTGGTTAGCAAATTGAAAATTTTTGGAGCTTATGTATACAGAAAAAATGGTTTTGAAGCATCTAAAGGCTTCTTTCATCAATCTCTGGTTAATTGACGATTAATACTCGTTTTTAGTGTTTTTATTTATGTAGATTAACTTTGATGTCGGTTTAATTTACTCTTTATTCTTTTCTAATTCTTAGAAAAAGATGAAGAGTTAATTGAACCGAGATTAAAATTAAAATACATTGGCAGAAACGAGCCTAACTCATAGAAATAGCAACGGTAATTTAATATATCAGAACTTTTCTTCTTCAAAGACAAACCATGTTTAATTCTCACATTGGTAATCATAATGATTGAATTAATCGTCGATTGATGTTAATCGGAATTGATAAAAAAGTTAATAATAAATATTTAGCTAAATTAGATACAGATTTGAAAATAAATGTTTAGAATACCATCAATAATTTTATGGGATACTTAAGAATGATGATAATGCTGTTTTGACGTTTTAGAAATTAATTTGAATTACATAATTATTTTGTGGGGCTGACAATATTTTTTTTAAAGTTGCAGTTAGATAAATATTTAGATGCTTCAAAACCGAACTTAACGTGTAAAAACATGTGGAATCTTTGAAAATTCTTATAGATTCCTACAAGTTAATCACTGAGTCCAAAGCTTATTGCAATATCATTTATTGTTATATGACTAATATGTTATAACAGATTTATTTTGTTGACGGATAAAAAGTTTACAAAAAATTAGAAACACATAGAAGTTGAAGTTATATTTCGAAGCTTTCGAAATTTTATATTTTCAGACAATCATCAGTAGATCCGTCGATATATAATTTTTATATTATATTTTCTCTAGTAATCTAATATAATAAATACACAAAATATATCTATAGGCTAAGGTTTTCAAACAGGAAGGCATACAATTTCTGTTTGTCTGTCTTGTGCGATAAGATTAGCGTGATCCGAGAAACGTGGGATTCTCTTCTCGACATATGCGGAATGTCTCGCGAGTAACGACCGGGATTACGATTGCGAGTTGTACGTATCAGACAGATGGGTATAATCGTGTTAAACGGCAATTGGTAATACGCGTTCTGGGAACTGATCTGGGATGTTCCACTTGACGATCAGTGCGTATTACTACCGTAACCCATCACCCTAATCATCTTTCAACCAATGCAAATAAGAACGAACCGATCGCTGCGGTAAAGACAGCGATGCGTTATCTCATCTTTGAAGATCTAGTCACGCAACATCGCGCACAATATAATTCTCCCTATACAATTACCCCTTTCGTTTCAGGTATTCCTACGATTGATCGATCGTACAAAGTGCCGAGCATTGCATTGCATTGCCAATTAGCCAATTTTCTGATTAGAACGCTCTCGGAACACACACACATTTCATTTCTTTCAAGATATATACGCTCTGAAAATTTAATCGCGAAATTAAATTAATAAAAATTTAATTAATGGAAGTCACTAATTAATTCTTCTTAGATTATAATTCTTTCTTAAAATTTGTCTTCAATAATACTGTATTGTACAAATCTTCGGATTTACAGTGATAAATCGATATGAAGAATTTCTGACAATCGTCGTTGTAGCAAGATTTATCACGAATATTTTGAATGAACACGTGTTTTTTCAATATAAAAATAAAGGAATATTAATGAGGTATCAAATTCGAACGCTGTAGGAACATTTATCAACTTCTTCGTCAGATGTGTCTTCCTTTCACATATTTAACAAATAGGCGACATGAGTTTTTATAACACTCGGACTGACAGGACATTTTTTCATCTTAAGAAGATATACCGACGTGAAATGACCATAACGGAGAATGAAAAAATTAATAACAAGGATCAAATATTTGCAACTTAACGCATCCGTTCCGTCTGCAATTGATCGGTTATTAACAGTTTAAAGCTAAGGAAGGACGTTACATAATCGATCCTAATTTGAATTTTAAGACCTCGGCATTACGGTGAGTATGTTACACGTGCCTGACAGTGTTTCCTTCTGCAGGCCGTGGCATCGTGACTAATTTTCTACACCGTTACAATAATAGCAAGCGCAAGCGCAAAAACGTTTTCCGTGCGTCCGGTCGACGAACTTACGCACGGCAAATAAAGTAGCGATACCATTTCACGTCGCGTGCATCACAGTAACAGTTATTAGCAGATTTATCAAGATATCAATCGCTTTTCGTTCGTAAGTTACCTTGAAAGTATAAAAATATAAATATAAATAAGAAAGAATATATGAAATATGAATAACGAGACTTTGTTCTACGATTATTTTTATGTTTCGTCCTTATCCTAATTTTCATTACGGTATTTTTTGAAGATATTTTTAACACTATTAATTTCAAGCAATATGTATATATTTTAATATAGTTTTAATTCGCACACGATGTTCTCCAAGATATTTCGTCGACACAAATTGTGAAATAATGCGAGATAATTAAATTTCCCGCAAGAAAGTTAATTTCTACCACGTTTATCAGATGCTGTCATTACCTGAGCGTCGACGATAAATATTGATTGTCTGAGAGTCGTCTGAATAAAGGCGCCTGTCAACGATCGCGCGTTCAAAAGCGGAGAAGCGAGTGAGTGTAAGCGGGGAATGTGGAAGCGTCGTTTTCACATTTTGCGAAATCGCATCGCGTCTAAAGGTTGATTCACCGCCAAAGAAGAAGAAGAAGCAGAAGAAGAGATCCGCCTACCGTGCTCGTGCCAGCAATAACATTATCCTTCATCAATTTGTTCCACGGATTTTACTTTCACGGTGCATCTATTCACATATCGATCGCTATTATCGATTATTTGGTCAGCACGTGCGCGTGTAAACCTGTACACGCAGCGTTACATCGTTGGAAAATTTGTTTAATTTTACACGTTCACGCGTCCCAAACGGTCCATTCAAATCTTCGTGTTAATTTAGCACAAGATGAATGTGTTAGAAAGTAACACTGCAAACATTATGTAAAAGAAATTGACACAAAAAGTGTAATACTGATACAATTTGTAAGCAAACTGTGAAAGTATATTTTCTCAGTAAAATTAACATTTATGTTAAATTAACATATTCATATTAATATTTTATTCGTTCATCTTAGAATTTACGTTTTAAATACTTTATTTGTATGTTATTTATTCAGTTACTCATAAATTGTGTTATTTTGATACTAAGGAATGTTGAATATCAATGTAACACAAAATATTTGAATAACGTAATTAGATTATACTAAATTAACAGTCGAATATGTTTAATACTAAATTAATGTCAATTTGATATTAATTAATTATTATCAATTAATATCAAATTTTAACAAGAACTTGAATCTTTAACACAAATACAAAATGCTTTTTATTAAAAAAAAAAAAAAAATCATCAAAAAATTGAATCTCAACCGTCGCGAAATTGTGAAACAGTCACCAGTGAAGTGTAACAATTTATTTCGTCAATAAGTGCTTTCCATTTGGTGACACAAATCGATACAACTATCGTTCTATCTTTGTTACTCACTGAAAAGTCAAAAAATCACTAGAAAGAAGTTTCACGTATCTAACCGTTACTATTACTCCGGAGTATGCGGTCCAGATAATACAAACGTCCAGCAAACAAGCACTATTTGTCATCATTTTAACGTCAAAATAACCTCTTTAAGTCAGCTTGTTTGCTGGGCGTTTCTCGATATACTTTCTTTTATTGACACTAAAGCTATTGACTTTTCCACGGCTATCACTGTCTACTGACAGTTATCACAACTATACACGGAGGGAGAAAAGTCGGTAAATACATATCGGTTATCACCGAGTCAATTTACAATAACAAACGTAATATGTTTTAGCATCTCGCGATTGGATGTATCAAAGTGAAATCTTACGGGATAATAAACGTATATTTTATAAGTGTCGTAAATTCCGCAGTAAAGAAGTTAATTGTTAATCCGCAATCGGCGGTGACTCCCTGGTGACCGCATGTCTTAAGACACGCTCAATTACGAAATCTCAACGAGTGGCGCTGCGTGGCCATGCGGAAAGGAAGCCGACGATGTTCTTTCCATAGACGGTGGGGCTTGGCTACCTCCGGTTACATCGTCGTTATTGCGATATGACTTTATCTCCTTGTGGGTTCACCGATAGCGTCCTGCGCGCTCACGCGTTGCAAAAGCAAAGATCCTACTCATAACATTGCGATTTTACCTCTTCCAGTGATAATTAATTCGAGTCAAAACACGGAGAAAGTATTGAAAAATGGCATTGCAAAGTAGAAATAAAGGCGCTAAGCACTTATGAAGTAATCATGTTTCCGTGGCAGCCTTGTGTAATCCTTTATCGTCATTATGTAGGTAACTTGACATTTTACTTTCAAAAGAATTCTCAGATTCTATATAGTGACTTCGCGTTCAAAGGCGACAGGTCCATGTGAGTTACTAGGTCTCGAGACAACACTTTATCTTTGCCTCTGAGTAGAACTGAATTTTTTAAGAGGTCATTCAGGGTCTCTACGGCTGAACTTTGGAATGATCTTCTTTGTAAGGTTTGAAACGCGAATTATATCGACTCTATTCTATTTCGAGAAGAGATTCTACGAATATTCGTTCAATTTACATTCTTAATCTCCTTCTTTCTGATTCTTTTATCTATGTATCTGTTTCTATATCGTGTTGAGCTTATAAGTGTGCGCGTTATGAATAATTTTAAATATGACTGGTAGGTACACCGGACTGACTTTTATACATTTGTATTTACTTGTTTTGCTTGAATTATTTTGTTTTTATTATTATTTTTCTTATTTCTCTTAAATTTATGTATATTTGAAGTTATTGTACTGTGTAACTTTGTATTATGGTATGTTGCTTTTTCTTTTCTTTCATGTTTATGGTAAATTTAATGTTTCTGCGCTTGAGGGGATATATTATATTTTCAGGATGCTGAATAAACAATGATTCACTCATTCATTCACTCATTTATCACCTTCGTCCCATAGAGAACAGGTGTATCGACAGATAATAAAAAAATTGAAAAAAAGAAAAAAAAAGGAAATACGAGCTTTCTCTCGAAGCTGCGACACACCGAGAAGAGACACGTGAAATCTAATAGCCCCGAGTGCATGTTTCGATCCTACGCGATTGTGTCCACGTGCCACTGTTTTAAGTACGCTCGATTACTCCCTCTTACGAGAAGATTATTTGCCACAACTGAGCGTCTTTGTCGAAATGCTTCGGTTCTAATAGAGAAATACAAATTTTTTAAATAGGCTCATATCTATATTTTTTAAAATTGCTCCAAATACTATTTCCTATTTATATTTAACGAGCAGTCTAATCGAAAAGATCTCGGACGTCCCAAATATACATATTTCTATTTTTAAATATTACCAATGTATTATTCAAAGAACATTTTGTTTAAAAGAATACCTCAGTAGATGTGAATATTATTGTGAATATATTGTGGAAAGAAATAGATAAAGAAGTAGTGTACAACATTTTGAAAATACTTTAAGCATCAAAGTATGTGTGTGCTGCACAGAAAGAACGATTTTGCTGAAGTATTAAAAAATTTAGCTAAATATAGATCTAAAAATAATTTTATTAGACCATTAAAATTTTTAGATAGGACACTCAAACTGATTGCTAGAATGTTAAAATTTTTAAGTAAGACACTCAAACTAATTGCTAAAATGTTAAAATTTTTTCAATCAGTTTGAGTATCCTATAAATTTTAATAGTCTAACAAAATTATTTTCAGATTTGTATCTAGCTAAATTTTTAGAATATTACAACAAAATTGTTCTCTCCGTGTGGTAGTTACATATTACATATTAAAATATAGATAAAATATTTGTAAAAAGATATTCTTGAGACAGCCCGTGCTTATATGGAATATCTCAAGGATATTACGATTTCCCAGCAAGATATCTTGACGAAATCCCGCAGGTTTCCTCCGGCTGTGAAGAAGCCAAAATTGTGCGACGTTGAAGCTCTCATCATAGCAACTTTTTATTATACAAAGAGAAGCTTTCTTTGAAAAATTTTCTAACTTTGTAATTGAAATAAGATACACCATGGATAATGTATTCTTTATATCAGAATATAATATAAAAACAAATTTTAACTAAATTCTGTTGTCATAATTTATTACGGTCAGACCGTTTGGATTCTAATTTAACCGACTTTCTTGATTATACAAAATTATTTATTATATTCAATATACTTCAAACAATAACTTTCACACAGACATGTAAGTCACTTAGCGTAATTAATTGCTGAATGAATTAACGTTCAGGAAGCGAAAAATAATAAATTTTGTTTCTTGCAAAAAATTCCAAAAAATTCCAAAAAATTCTCGCTTATTTACCGATAAACATTTTATTGCCTTGATAATAATGAAAATGAAATGTCGCGTCGGCGGGTTTGCGAAATATATCGTCAACGAGCACAAGCCTGTTGCGATTGGCCTGATAGTCCAGTTCCTCGGTTACTCGTGCTCACGGAAGGTACTTGCATATATACACAGTATCTCGAGACTCTCAAGCAATCTCTCGACAAAATTGCATCATGCTTTAAACAACTTTCAATTGCGTAAATTAATACGCGTTGCCATCTGCCTAATTATCTGAAGTACCGAAAGGACAGGCGTGGAAAAGCCTATGGCCGACAGGCGCGCGCTACAAGGATACTCGCTTATGAAATACGCAAAAGCGTGCAATACATGCGCGGGATGCAGATTGAAGCGCATTCTCATGCGAGGAGTTACAATTGTGACGACATGTCGTCTCTCTTTATTCGCGGCAAGATGATTTCAGAAATTACGCACTATTGTCGGTTTCCTGCAATTTCGTCAAGTGTGAAAGCGTTATTAGTAGTTCAAGGAATCGATCCGATCGTATCAGTCAATAAAAAATAAATCCAGTTTTTTTCATTTATCACGTTTTCCTTCATTTATCACGTTTCTCTCTCTCTCTCTCGCTCTCTCTTTCTCCCCGATAAAGCTCTGGTTCGCGTGAAACGCCTGTCGAGTCAAAAGCCTCTCTCCACTCGAGAGGTACGTCGTTTGGAGCAAAAGTCTGAATATTCGCCCGATAACAATGATAAAGGACGAACAATCTTAAACGTAACAAGTTTCTCGATACATTATCCAAGGCAGATACGTGCCCTTCTCTTTTCTTTCCCTTCCTCTCGAAGATCTCGAACGAAATAAATGAGATACGTGCGGTACGAGTCAATGACTCACTTTTCCCCTGTTCGAGGGAAAAATAATCCGAACTACGAAGCCATGACGATTTGACTTTTTGCCAAACGATCCTGTCCCCCGCGACACATCGACACTCCGTTAGATAAAATTTCCGAGCGCTTTCTCCTCTGCCGTTAAAAACCTTTGCGGATTATTCTCCTCGCGCTCGATCGACCGAGCGCAGCGAGCGGCTCCGAATTACTATGCAAGAGACTCCGTAGCTGTATTTGCGCCGTCCGATTTCTTTAGACTTGTAAACAAAGACTGAGTAATAAACACACGTAGCATGAATCATTTGAGGAAAGTGATACAAATTTCGCTCGTTCCGGACAAATTATGATGCGTTTCTCTCACGATATTAAATTGTAAAAGTAGCTGCAATTCATTTTAACTTCGTTAAAATTCATTAAAATGAACGAAATTTTTAAAAAGGGTTTCGAAGCTAAAATCTTTATTACCGAAAGTTCATTGTCTTTTCAGTTTCTGATTGAGTTTGATAATTTTTACATACCTATAGAAAAAAATTACGAGTTGAACAAAATAAAAAAATTTCTTCCCACTTGATGGAAGAACGCTTGTTACGTGCCCGACAACACTTGCGAAAATTTTCAACTTCTAACATGAAAGTTTAAAGTTTTCTCTACAAAATTGTTTTTAAAAATAGAATTTTTTAAAAAACAATTTTTTTTGAATTTTTCCAAAATTCCTGCAATACAAAGAACGGAGCTTCTTAAAGCTGAAACATAGCTCTATAAATTTCAATGATTGCCAATTTTTTTTTAAACATGTAGATATAAAGTATTCAAATGAAGTAGCGCTATGAACTTTTGTGTCGATCTGACAGATAGAATACGAATTTTATAACCATACAATAGATTAAATTTTGGAGTTTGCGAGTGCTGCTTCGGTTTTGTTCTTGCTGACATGGTTGTCAGCAATTGTTGAGAGATCATCTTGCTTGAGTGATTTTATGATTGCGGACACGATTGCGAAATACCCGGTAGCAGTGAAACAAGGAAAGAAAAGAAAAAAAAGTGAGAAAGTAATCGCGATCGCGTATATCTGCGATATCACGATTTTCATGTGAGATTTACTGAGCCTCTAACGAGAAGCGACTAACGGTCTTCTCTTTAGCGATATCGTTGGAGGATCAGCGATGTGTGGAAAAACGATATCTCGATTGGAACGCGAAGCATATGTGAGGTCCTCGCGCGAGAATTCGTCGACAGATCACGATCGTGAGATGCTCTCGAACGCGGAAGTTCTATCCAATCGAAGAACAACTCTAGGAAGATAAGGTTCAGGGCCGCGCCGGAACTTCTCGCGAGTTATTAAATTACGTGATTCGTTAAAAAACGTAAATCTTGTCGACAAAATGTAAAGCGATGAAAACATAGTGCTAAGTGTACATTAAAAAATTTCTTTAAAATCGTTTATCTTCTCAAAAATAATAAGAGGACTGATGAGTCAAGTAGATATTCTACTCTTATTTTATATTTTTATTTCTTATTATTTTGCTTTACTTATTATTTCTACATGGAAGGAATGATTTTGCTGAGGTATCTAAAAATTTAGCTTAGAAAATAATTTTGTTGAATAATCAAAATAATTATGTAGGACGCTCAAACTAGTTGTTAAAATGTCAAAACTTTTTGTAACATTGCTTATCATGCTTGAGATTTCTACGTAATTATTTTGATAGCTCAAAATTATTTTCAGATCTGTATCTAGCTGAGTTTTTAGATAAAAGTAAAATCGTTCTGTTTCATGTTTATTGCTTCTTCACGTGTTTGAATTCAAGTTGCCAACGCATATCTATATAGTGTATCGACTTTTCCCGGTCGTGAACTCGTGTTTCTGACTAGATTCGACTACCGTACCGGGATAACGATCGGAACGAAGCGCCCCCGGATTCCCTATGAATTTACGAGCTTCTCACGTATGTCGATCCGTACGCCAGATGCAAATTAGCGGTACTCGCGATACATAAACGCCGCGTTCGCTGATGCCATACTTGTCTTAAACGCGATTGCGGTTCCCCATCGTGTAGATCTGAGCGGAACGTACCTACTATTATCTAGATGATGCCGAGTTATTGAATTTTTGCGTCCGCCACTCGCAGCTGTACACCCTGTTTAATCGTCTGTACCGACGAGCGACCGGGGCATCCGTTGCTCGTAAACGGATGCAAGGATCTTCCATTCGACATGGAACGCTGAGTTTCACGGAATATTCGAACATGTTCGACACGATGCGTCGATGTCTGGCGATAAACTCCCTCGTTATCGCAGAAGTTGTAGAGATCAAGTGCTGTACAATGCAATTTATTTCTCATTTGTGGCTTTGTAAAATCGTCTAAGTGAGAAATCATGTTGTTGCTAAAAATTCGAATTGTTATGCATTTCATGCAGAGTTCTCAGGTAGGACGTAAACATAATGATAAAAAAATAATTCAATGCTAAAATTTGTGAAAAAATTTTCCAAGGGATAATCACGGTAGACAAATAATTTAAAATATGACGTCTTAAATAAATTAACGATTTTGAGTTAATCTCAAAGAATTTGAAGAAATTATTCTACTTAAGTCATCAACGTTAAAATATCTCTACCGTTGTGACGTTATCATTCAGAAAAAAAGCAGTTTCTCGTACAAATTCTCCTATATCAGAAAGATTTGCGTTATCGCATGCAACTTATCTGATAATTTTCCTTTTTACCTCCAGATTTTTAGGGAATTCTGAAAGCCTTCGCTTGACAATCTCTTCATCAAACATAAGATCTCCCAACCGTTTATATATCACTTTCAAAAATATACTATACGTATCTCAATTATGGGATATCGCCCGTGGCGATAATGTCAGGAAAATATGCCAATCATCATGCATATCTCCTGTCTACTTGTTTGTCAATATATCTTTTTTTTTCTCATAGAGCAATCATTATCGTCCTATCACCATAGACGGGAAATTCTTATTATCTTCGTATCTTTGCCATTCCATCCTTAATTACCGTTAGATTTCTAATATTGAAACAACATAATTTGATATATTTATATAATTTAATCTAATTATTTAGTTACTTAATTTTAAGCTTTCTTTTCTAAGCCTTCTATTTCACACGCTTATTTTGTTAGACTCGTTAAGTTTTTGCGCGAATATTACAGTTATTCTTTAAGGAATTTCTAACAGATATCTATGGAGAATTCAAGCGAGATAATTATTCACTTCCTCTCTGTTTAATAATAAATCGATTCCTCTTTAGTTCCACCTTTCTTCCTTCTGCGGCATCGTCAGCATCTCATACCGTGAGAAACTCGACTACGTCACACCACGTTGAGGTCCCGCGACCTTAAGGCCAATCTCTGCGCTGAAGAACTCTCATAAAGGCTGTCGCCTCTGTTTAATTCCGTCTCTCGTATTCAGATAAGTTTTCCGGTATCCTACGAGAGGCATTTTCATTCACAAATACTCTCAAAGAATATCCTCGAAGAATACTTTCGATAAATGCCGCATTCGGTTGATCTGCGAATCGCGTTATCTCCAACGCGAGGTTTCCGATCGGCGGCAAAAATGCGCGTTTATCTCGTTACTTTTTATTACTAACGAGTCCAAGTCCGAGGATAGATTTCCACGTTCGAGCTTCTGGTATCTCAGAGAGTCTCGTAAAGACTTATCTCCGGCGAGCAAGTATCGATTTTCATTCAAATAGTGTCGGTACTGGTCGCGCAACGTTGCAGACGTGATAATAGCCGATATAAATATTTCTCTCGCCTATATCGCAATGAGACGCAGTGTCGTGAAAATGTAGGTACTTAGCCAGAAAAGCAGTCAATGCGCCCGCTTACACGCCTATCCGACGCATTTTGTCCGGCCATTTCATTGCTGGCGGGAATGCTGTTAACACAACGTTTGATATTTCTCGCATGGAAAGCGACATTTATTTATTTCATCGTGCGCGAATCGCGCGAGAATCGCAGTTTGCGTTTTTACTTCTAGCATGATGTCGTTATACGCGAATCGTGCGTCTCGCCGGGTACTTCCTGTAATTGAAGCTGATTAAAAATTGTTATTCTCGCGGAAGGTTTCTCGCGAAGCGAACCGAGAAGCGTCACCGATATAAGCGACAGATAAGTACAGCCGAACACGGGCATCATTACGTTCATGACTGTAAATCATGTCGACGATTCTTCTTCCGAAGCGAACACTCGGACGTATATCATGCTTTCTTATTTTTATTTTCGCGATATGGATTGGGATTTTTGAACATTAACTTATTCTCTCAAGCGCACTAATAAGCGTGTTCTTAGCTCGAACAAACCTTTTCTGAACACGCATTACGATAAAAATGTAACGTAGATTAATAGAGGAAGCGATTCGTAAATCAATTACACTCAAGAAATTACGTTTCTTGCGGAATAGAACTGCAGGAAAAGGAAATGACGTCGAAAACTAATCTGCAGCTTATCGGCACTAGTATTTGTATACGTTTGTATGACAAAGATTAGTCACTGTTGTCACAATGATACGAAATTTTTAAGAGCGGGATTGCTAGTAGTTAGAAAGTACTTAAAACCAAAATAAATGATACTCAATAGGTACTTTATTTTAAACATAATTATAAATCGAACGTCATAAATCTAATAGTATCCAACTAGCCTGTGTATACGTTATCTAAATGGGTTATAATGATAAATTCGTTACAAGCGGGGTAATATTTCGTATGATTAATGCACGTCACGGCATCTATTATTAAGCAAATCGATATTGAAATTCAACCTGGACGAGTCGTATTCAAAATTAGCGAAATGTCAAACGGTCAAATCGGTTATTCTCGGCATTGACTCGGGGCGGAGGTAAACCACGTGCGGTAGATCGAGGGCTTCGTACAAGGTAAGCCATCAAGAGGAATTTCTCTCCCTCGAGAGAGAGAGAAATGTGTGTACAAAAGACCAAAGACAAATATCATCGGGAAGATGAAAGCACGTGGCTGCAGTCGGAGATGCGGAATGTTAAAAAAAAAAAAAAAAAAAGACAATGACACAGGAGAGTTGCAGGAGCGCGCAATAAAAAGACGGAAGAGGATTATTCGCACGTGAGATCCGCAGGACGATCCGAGTTCCGCGGGTTCGAGTTGCAAACGGGCGAGCGGGCGAGCGAACACCGTAAACTGTCACGATGACAAACGAAGGCCGACATGTGCTTGAAAGCCGCGCCAGCGCCAGCGCGTTCTAAGTGCGGTAATAGCGCACTCGCGGCGAGTAACGACAGATGCTAGGCGAGGAGAGCTCGCGGAGAGCCATGGCAGGCAGGCCTCCTTCGGATGATCCCGCGGCAGTTCCTGTATTGTTCCCTCGCTCTCTCGCTCTCTCGCTCTCTCGCTTTGCCGATCCGCCATCCGCCATCCGCCGCGCCGCAACTGCAACGCGCGCGGGCGCTGCCGGTTTTCTCCGCTTTTCTCTTCCTCTTCGTCTTCGTCTTCGTCTTCTACGTCCGAGATGGTGCGCGGCACACGATGAGAGATCATTGGCACGGAGAAAACAAAGGGTATAATGGTCGAAGGATACAATGGTCCATTGTTGCAGTCCGTGCTATTTGTCGAATGAAGTTAATAATTGACGAGTAAAGGGGGAGGACTGACAGAGATCATTTCCTGACCCGATTTTTTTCTGGCTTTCCTGCTGCCGGTCAAATATCGCCAGCTGTATGATGTTTCATGAATCTTAGTTTTAATAGATGCATATATATGTATATCGTTCATAGCAATATCTCGGCAATTAATCCTTAACTACAGCTATGAAAATTACATTAGTAAGTTTTAAAGCGTATTTCCTATTTGAAATACGGCGATTGAGAAAGATTCAACATTTATTTACACTTTAAAACCTTGTAATACTTGTAATCGTTCAGATTAACCATCTAAAATTTTTGCTTCTAATTCGAATAATCCATTGCTGTAGTCGAGAGTTAAAAAAGTTTTAGTTTAAAATTAAAATGATAAAAAAAAAGCAATTGAACCTTTCGATAAAGATTCTTATTAATTATCGTTATAACAATGGAAATGTTTTTCCCTGAAAGTAATCTCGCGAATCTTTCAATTGGATGTGAAATTTTATTTGATCGCAAGCTACGCGTTCGAACTCCTCGGTCTTCCACCAAACGATTTTAACCCGAAACTGGCGGCGACGGGGTATTATTCGCAGACGCTGGAATAGAAAGGCGTTGGCAGAAATTCCATCGTAATCAATTTTCACTTGGCGCGCCTGTCACAATGAGTTCGCGCGGACAATCGAATTTTCTCTATCCCCGATTCTTTGGAGCACGTCCATTCGCGAGCTTCAGGTCGGCACCGATGCGCCGCGCATCAATGCGATGGTACTTTGGCAGCCGATCGAAGATTAAACGGTGCAGCGATGTGGTCTATTTAACGCGAAATCGGCAGCCGCGAGAATCCCATGGCTTCGATTATCCCGTCCGAATCACGTTCTCGAAATAACTCTCTTCGCATTAATTTCCCTTCATTGTGAAAATTATACCTGAGATAATTCAAAATCTAGATTGCATGGCTTTATACATACACATATATAACGAGTTATCGTTGGACGATTACTTTTTGCGTATAAAATATTTTATAAAATGCGTAGAATGATGGATTTATAATTATCACAAATTTTAGAACAAATTATATACATATATAAATATACATATATCATTCCGTCTAATAAATATAAATTTATAATTTTTAAAATGCGAATCTTCTTCGAGTTATGATTTAATACAATCTTGTTATCAGAAACAAATTTTCAATATTGTGAAATGCAATAACTTTCTCAATCATTCCATATTAATTAATTCAAACATAAATTCTGAATTAATTAAATTTATTATCAACACCCGCAATTTGAGCTGACATCTCGTAATAATTGATTTGAATTCTCGTAGTCATGGATTTGAATTTTAATTAACCGCACTTCCTACAGCATATCTTATACAAATTTCCATACCCGTTCTACAAGCGATACTTTATTTAAATAACAAGTAGTCATGAATGTAATAATGGCCACGTGTAACAACTCCGTATTATCGTCTGTATACTCCGTCCAGAAATAAGCTCCGAACAATATAATCGTCGCCCTTTGTAACGACTTCAAATACGGTCGAGGGCCATTTAGGGTGAATGTAATCAGCGAAACTTGACCCGCAGGAAACCACTACGTCGGGTGTGCTAATGAAACGCGTGCATTTTGTCGACCAGACGCCGACGTCTTTGACTATCACCTGGCAAAGTTAGTTAATTAACGCTAACAATGGTTGTTGATGCGGATTAATACGAGTAAGGCCCGTTTGTCATGGATGCGATGCGATGCGACGCCATGCCGATCGATAGCCAACGTTCGATCCGATGCCATGCCACATTCCGGTTGAAGGTTGCGCGCATATCTCGTTACGCGCATTGCACGTCTCCGCGACGTGCATCGCGACTGTCATATGCAGCGTGCGTGCACGCGTGTTAACGTACGATGGCAAAGGTCCTTCTTGAAACCTTGTAATAGTTGCATCGGATTGCCGCGACGATGTACGCAATCACCGGCGGAATTCGCGTTCGCGAAAGCGATTAATGTCGTGTATGGAAACCGGTCTCTCCGCGCTGGTTTTGAATTGGTCTGCGTCCGATCGCGAAATCGCCGCGAGAAAGATATTCCATCATTCGAGGGATTGCGAACAGGAGGGAGGCTTGGAAACAGGAACGGCTAATGTCTATTCTTGAACTTGAAGGATAAAAGACGAACTAATAATTTATTTCCTCGGAGAGAGGATGTGAGATAATTTTTACAACTTGTCAACTGCCTTCGTACGCAATCAAATTGATAATAAATGTAAATGAATTATGTAGATCCGCAGAAAACGTAATAAGTAATATTAGGAGTAACCGTCAACCGAAAAGATATTATCGCACTGGTCGTTAGCGATTCCACTAGTTTGATCGATCGACCGCTTGAAGAGACCTTTAAATTCTTAACACACGGTTAAGAAATCAATCGTTCGCAGAACGGATGATTCAGGTGTTGTGCACTTTCAAACGACGCCGAAGCACCGGTCACGTGCCAGCACGCGGCCGGCGTGTTCTATAATTCCCTATTAATGCTAGGTGTATCGGTGAGATAGTATATATTCGTGTACGGAATGTGTGCTAGTGATGATTGGCGATGGTTAATATCGATCGTTATTGGCTGGAGGCATCGGAGACGTCTGAAAATATTTGGCCGCTTGTGAGATAATGTCGTAATACAATCTCCGTAGTGACTGGAAACTGAGTTATTAACCTTGGCATAAAGCTTTCGATGCACGCTTCGCACGCAACGTGCTGTAATACTGGTCGAATTTTATTCGCAGCATATCTAACACAGTGTATCTTTCAAACAGAAATAAACAAATTTCATTTACAGATTTTATAGTAATTCTAAATAGAATACATACGAAAAGAACGATTTTGTTAAAATATCTAAAAATTTAGTTACAATCTGAAAATATATATAATTTTATTGGATCATTAAAATAATTATGTAGGATTCTCAAGCTGGTTGTAAGAATATTCAAACTTTTTGCAACATTTAAGTTTCTTATAAAATTATTTTTAAATTTGTTAAACTTTTAGATATTTCAGCAAAATTGTTCTCTCCGTGTGCTCTGATTAAAGCAATGAAATAAAATGGAAAGCAAATAAAATGAAATACGCAAGATAGAGCATACTTCAATAAAATGCAAGCAATGGCGAAGATGACGAATGACGAATGACTGTAAATCATTCGAGGTTGAGCGGTCAGAAATTGGATTAAATCCGCGAAACGTGTCGTAATAGAAGCTGGTGGATCTGTCAACGTATCAAACAAATCGGCGGTCGGTCCGGTGAAAGTGCTAGAAATCCACCTTTGGTTCCAAATGTGGCCCGCGATGAACTACTTTGCGACTACGTGAGATGCCCGCGGCCGCCGAAAGTGACCTTACTTTCGTACGTACTTTCGTACTTTTTGTTTCATTGGAACGCAATGAAAGTCGTCGCACCGGTTTTTTGCCGGGCCGGTTAATTGATTCTTTTCGTGATCGTCGATAATATGCCTTATATAACGCGCAAGTTCAGTGTAACGCCGGTAGTAAATTTCGCCAGCGTTTCATGCGAACAGTAAGCTAACGATTTAACCGTCTAGTGAATGTAAGATTAAATAATAATCTAGGTTAGGAAAATTACTTTTCAATTACCTTATATTTGTTACAAGAATGGAGTGCAAAAAGTAATACAAAATTAAAGCACATAATAAAATATAATATAAAAAGTGAACCCAAACTTATTATACTTAATTTCTATAACGAAAAGTAACTTATAAATAATTTGTAAAGGAGCTTTCCCAACCCTGAATTAATAATTAGATAACATTGATAAAATTTAATAAAATTTAAAACGGCACTTAGATGATTAATATTATTGCACAATATTATTGATCGTCTAGAGGCCATACTGTTTGTTTTGAATTATTCAAAGGCGTTGAATAATATTGTACAAAAAAAGTAATTAAAAATTACAATTCATATTAGACTGATGAAAATAAATCAATTAAAAAAAACTTATTTTCGGGTAAAACAGATTTTAGTGCTTAAAATATTTCAAAGTGAATTTTGTGTGTGTGTAAATTTACTTATACATACATATATACATATATATATCTCCAATTCTGCAAATTGCGTTTCGAAATCTTTTTCAGTCTTGAAACGAAATCATAAACAAAACTAGAGTAGAGAATAAAAAATTAATAAACAATTTAATAATTTTTTATGCTAATAAGCATCTTAGAAAGATATTAATAATTTGATGTTGATATAAGCATCTTAAAAACTGTAAATAATTTAATTTATTGCGAAAATCGTAAGCATATGCAATGCTAAAACATGGTCTATAATACATTTACTTTTTTCATTCAGTTGATTTGACTTTTGTCAAACTGCTTAAATACAGCGAGTATAAAATGCATATAGGGAGCATTGCATCTTCAACGACAAAAAGGCTAATTCGATACAGGCCAGTTTAGGACACAATGGCATGCTCAATATTGGGTTATTAAATCTGAAGACACCCGGTGGATCATAGTTCATTCAATTAGGCAGTCATCAGTGTCATAACTACGATATACGGATGTGCATATTGACCCATTTAGCCACGTTACGTATGGTCAATGCATGATACACGCTGCTGCATGCTACGCCAATCATTGAAATAGATACGGAAGAGGGTTTTATACAAAGTGCAATAAATTGAGGTGGTCGGTTTAATGACCGGAAGACAGTTTAATCTTTTTTATGTTTTAATCATCTCGTTGTGCATTGAATTTTATCTTCTCCGTCTACAACAAAATGAAAAGTAATTAAGAAATTGTTACGATAACTCGATATCTTTCCAATGATTAGATTCATCATTATGAGTAGTTCAAAGTTTTCACAAAAGAGGAAGTTTAGCGATCTCTCATTCTCAAGGAAAACGAGACAATCGAAAGTGATTTACAAGTAACATACAAAAGTACCTTACAGCGACTTTTATCAGCTATTCATGATGTAAGCAACACTTTCCTCTTTCTTTTTTACTTTTATAATAATATCAATAAAACATTTTATTTATATGATACTTTACTTTATATATATTTAAGATAATTGATTCACATTTATGCGCCCGTATATATATGAGTATACATAAGTATACTTAAGATAGACTCCCCTGATAGAACATGCATACATCACGCATTACTACATCTTATTTCCGCATCGTAAGTCCGATGAGGATCGATGCCTCTTTCAAAACAGGAGTTATCGAGAGAACTTTCGATGAAAGGCAAACTTGATGCGATGAAACCGATTATTTCATTAAACGCTACTGCTGCCATTAACCAGTGCTTATTATCGATAGAAAGAACGAAGTAACGTTAGAATAGTGCATAGCATCGTATTGCATCGCACAATTCCCAACGCGAGACCATCGAGCGATCGCTGATAAGCACACGATAGCATCTTTGTTGTCAGCAGCTATCTCGCTGTCTCCAGCGAAGAGCGGAAGGAGCCCGAAGACTCGCAGAAGAGTACTCATTCTAAGATATTCACCGGCAATTAATTTCTTTTTTAATATTCATACACCGTTCTTGAAAACCTCGAGACTTTCTATGCGACAATAGCGTCCCATATTGCTTGCATATTAAGCGAGTAAGAGGCGCCGTTGATTGCTATCGCCATGCGTGTGTCCACGATGCGAATTTTTCAGAGAATTGAAATCGCGAATTTACTGCTGAAATAACATCCCGAGTGTTTTACGTTGACGGATACAAACTCGGTAATGACTTTTTCAAACTATAAACGTGACATTAAAACTTCAACATGGAAAAGATTATATCAATGATACTCGATCTTTTTTACGAAAACAATGTCTAAATTTATCCCGACGTCATAATACCATAAAAAGTAAGAAAAAGAATTAATATGGTAATAAATATCATGCTAAATAAAATATTATTTTTTTATCCTGTTTTTCTCGTTGGTCCTTTTAGAATGTGCAGGTTAATTTTATTCGCAAATTGGAATAAATGTATTATATAATAAAGTGTTTAAATTGCACATCGTAAAATGTCTCCTTTTATTCAGATTTCTTTATTTATTTATTTATTTATTTTTTTTTAGTTAGTATGGCTTCTTGACTGTTACGTGTACGTATTAATTGTTGATTAGGTATAGGAGGTATTAAGTATACTAATTGTACGTAGGTACTATATAATTATATAAGTAGCGTATTACTCTTGAAAGGACCGAGAAACCGTAACCAGTGGACTCTCGTTTGCGTAAGCGCCACGTGCTTCGTCCGAAGCTGAATTCGAAATTTCATCCAGATCCCATAAGCCCGGATTGCAGGAACTCGAAATGGGATTATGCCGATTGTGCTGGCCACAATCGAGGCGCAATAGGATTACGAGCGCGCGGCGCAATGGACGACGACTCCGAAATTCGAACGGTCTGACTTCGAAACTTAGGAGCAGACGATGTCGTCTCGCGTCTCGCAATTCGCATAATCGACGAATGGGATTAAACTCTAGAAAGAGATAGACAAATAGAGAGAAAGAGAGAGAGAGAGAGAGAGAGAAGTGATGGGTTTTCCAGGTTTTCCTACAATGGATTGCAAGGATTTCGAAGCGTTTCCTTTTATAGCTGATTTGTACACAACCTTAAACGTACGTATGCGACGCAATTTCGTTTTGTTGCGACTTTGCGACGGCGATTAGGAAAGAGAGGAAATCTCCACGCCCATTCGCCGCACGCTCAAGGTGCGTCGCATTCTTGCGATGGTATAACACTCGAAGACTTCGCGATTATGGAACGTTTCGATGCCTCGCTTTATGCGATCATTAAATCTTCACAAATGACAAATTGCGATACCGTGACTGTGAACATACGAAGAGAAAAATTTTAAATATATAAAATGACATATTGGAAAAAATATGAAGAGAAATATTATAAAAGTTAAAAAATTTTTTTTGTATCGTGACTCGTTTGGAATGTCGTAGTATTTAAAAAATTTCATTTTCGATAATGGCTTTTAAGAAATTCTTCAGTTCAAGATTAATGCTCATTCTAATCTCAAAACTTATTTCGTTTAAAATCTATACCTTTTATCCATTATTTCATTATCACGAGGAAAAAGATATATAAATATCTACAAAATTTTAAAATGTCCGTAAAGGAATATTCTCTTTACATACATCAAATATCATTTATATGGTAAATGGAAATTTTACTGTCGATTTTTCTTACAATAAAATAATTAAAAATAAAATCCAAAAATGCTGAAAATATCTAAAAATTTAGTTAGATACAAATTTGAAAATAAAGTTGTAGGACCGTCAAAATAATTATGTAAGAATTTCAACCATGACGAGCTGCAAAAAATTTTGATATTTTAACAATCAGTTTAGATAATCTATAACATAATTTCAATGATTTAACAAAATTATTTTCAGATCTATATTTAGCTAAATTTTTAGCTAAACGTCAGCAAAATCGTTCTTTCCATGTAGAGAAGTTGTTATATCTATGTACAGTACTGGTCAATGTCATGGTAGTCATAATGACTCGACATACGATGTCATAATAGCAAACATCGTGCAGATATACCTCCATGTAAAGTAGACATCATGGCATTCATATAATCTCACTAGTCAAGAGTAGAGTTTAACATTATAAATTTAGATTTAATCTTTTACATAGTTGACCACACTGTTATATCTGTTATTCCGATCAACATTCTCTGCCCAAAATTGCGTATGTCCAGCGATTCGGCTGAATCGGCGAAAACATACACGGCGAGTAAGCGTGACTAAGAAAGGAAACGGCGTAGGAACTTGGCCGGAAAGGTACGTGGAAAGAAAAGATGAGACTGAGGGACTAAAAATAGTAACAACGACAACGTCGTCGAAGTCCTCGGGAGCTCGAATCGGTAAAACAGGCGTGCGAAAGAGAAGAGGGATAAAGGGAAGAAGGGGAAAAGAAGATTTATTTTTTATTACCTTTTGGAAAAAACAATTCCTAAAAACAGAAGGTAATCTGCAATGCAATAACTATAAAATAATAGGCAAAAATCAAACCGAATAATATAAAACGTATATTAAAGATAATAACACCATTGTCATAAAAACAAATTGATAAGAATTAGTGGAGATTACGATTTAATAGCATTCAAAGAGATTAAAAAATAAAATAAAAAATTAAAAAAGCGCGAACGTGGGGAAACGAGAAAATGTCTCGTTAACGCGAAAAAAGAAAGAAGAGACGTAAAAGTGAATAAGCGGCGTGAAGTGACAAGAAGCGAAGAACATGAGAAGTGGAAATGCTGTTGCTGCGGCTAC
This sequence comes from Acromyrmex echinatior, assembly GCF_024713525.1. Classification (NCBI taxonomy): domain Eukaryota; kingdom Metazoa; phylum Arthropoda; class Insecta; order Hymenoptera; family Formicidae; genus Acromyrmex; species Acromyrmex echinatior. Next base: position 16,623,105 of record NC_141852.1, on the reverse strand, counting down.
AGCTGCCTGCTGCTGCATTGTAAGTGGCAATCGTTATCGCTTTCAGCATTTGCGTACGGCAACGATCATGCGGCAGAGTTACATGATTTAAGATTGTTAACCTCTGAACGAGGGAACAGTCTCTGAAGTCCGACATCACGCACCGTCAGTTAGTTTTGCGAAAAAGTTGCTATTATTGTCATCACACATGCGGTCCACCCTGCCACCTTACGTAATCCGGCTATTATTGCGAAGACGCCTTACGTAAAATCATGATGGCGTAGAGTAGTACGTAAGTGTGCTTTCATCTCGGCATATCTATAAACTTTTACATACTTTCGTCGAACCTATCGTGACTTTTAACAAGACTACGGATAAAACGGATGTTGCTCGAACGTTATCGAAATGTGCTAATCTTATCGCGGTTAAGTTCACGTTCTTCGCCAGAAAATAACAAGATAAAAGATAAAATTCAGCCGAAATGTATTTCAGATAGACTAAAAAATTCGTTTAAAACGCAACGTTTCTAACAAAGTAATCTTGAATGATTAAGCATATGGAATTATGTACGCAAGATTAGTAAAGTTCTTCTGAAATTATGTACAAGTCATAGGACAATAATCTGAGTCTCTTTCTGATTCAATCAAACGTTAACGCTAAAACGTGACTGTTGGGAACTGAGTTCTCCGCAGCGCTTTTACGGAGGCAGTTAGCCAGCTTTTTATCCCGCCGCGTCAATTGTACTGTCAAATCGCGTGTCATTGTAATTTTCGCGTCGAGTTTGCACCGTGATGAATTATGCAGGTGGGAGCAAAAAATGCAGCGCGATAATGCCACGAGAATGAAGACGTGCGAAAGGCACGCGCTTAACATCTCGCCGAGGGAAATGTCAACGGAGTGCATCATCGATTCGCGGATGGAAAATCGGGGCGACACGGGTCGTCTTGGTACTGAGACTAAACAGGCTGCTCTCTTCCGCGAACACCCGTTTCGTGTAAAGAGAAGTCCTCTTCGTCGAGAAGTTCTCTCGTGTGAGCGTGCTCGGCATCCTCTCCGGCGATCTTGGAATCTTAAAAGCATCCATACAGGCGCATGCGACCGGTTGCTCCGGTGCGTATGTTTCTCCATATGAAAGATTTCATGAAAATAACACGTTGCGTCAGTAATCGCAATCCCCGGCCTAATGTACACAAGAACCTCATCGTATGGTTACCACCAAAGACCGCTATTTCAACGAATCGCGTATTAGCCGCAGAAGGCACCAAATGATCGACAATTAATAATAATACGGTGGTGTGGTAAACGTGATATTAGGCGATTATATCATAATCGGCATGCAAAAGCAAATAAAATACAATATAATACTGGTGATTAATAACCGATGCGAACCTTATTGGGAGTAACTATTGCAGTTGATTAAATGTTTGCAGCTCTCTAATCCGCAATTTTTGATATTTTAGCGATTTAGAATCGAGTCTGTTAAAACTTCGATCAGGTAAATTATTAAGGCCTGGTTTTTCATTTTCTGATTAACTTGTGATTAGACTTAGCCTGATGATAATGTAAAAATTGTATTTTTCTAATTATGATTAATCATCTAAACTGATAATTTTATAATAGAGAATAATTTTTACAGTTACTGCAAAACCATAAATTTAATGATTAATCATAGCTGGAAAAATACATTTTCACATTATCATCAGGTAAAGTCTAACCATAGGTAAACAAAAAATTATTTAAGCTTACTTTGGATCCAACTTGATTGTTTAAGGCTTTCATTTCACAATTGTGTATTCACGTTACTCTCTTAAAAAATACTCTTTAATATTGTTAATATCAGAAAATGAAAAATCGGGTTTAAAGAGTCACATTATACACGAAAGGCATAAGTGTTATTCTTATTTTGCGAATAAAAAAAAGTGACATTGAAATCGTTCTAACAGCTGTCGACAATTCAATTACGATAATGAGATCTAACAAAGCATAATGATACGCTATGCGAAACAATAGCAATTAGGAACGACGAAATGAATCCAACTAACTGCACGAAGAGTCGATTTCGTTTACAATAAATTAAGGAGCGTTTCATTTCCAATACTGTGGTAATTCTCGTGCCTCCGTCGTGATGCGCGGTTCTTAAGAACAATTTATCCCATCGCTATTACACAATCGACAATAGGGAGAAAGCGGCGAGGCGGATCCCGTTTGACGCCGAGAATCGGCGTGTCTCGCCGCTGCTTTACCAGGATGGCTTTCGTCCACTTCGGTCGCCTCGAATGCCGTTACGACAACGTGGACGCGACTTAAGAAACATAAAGAAAAAAGATAGAGAGGGAAGAAAAGGAAGAGAAAAAGCCATCGGACGAACCGCGCGCGTCTATGTCGGTTGCAGCCGGTTTCGATTCTATTCCCGTCCTTCGCAAGACGAAACGCGCGAGAGGCGGACACGCTCGTCACGTACATGCGACACGATGCAACATGCGTGCGTATATACGCACACGTACGAAGAAACGCGAGGCACGCACTAAGGCCAGCAGTGCGAATAAGGCAGTGCGCGCGTTGCGTTGCATTCGGCCTCGACCGAATCGGGGAAGATAAACAAGTGGAGATGTTTCGGCAACAGCTTAGTTGCCTGATATCTTCACCTGCTCAATTATTAATTAAAGCATTTATTCAGTAATGCGTGTAACATAAGATTGAAATAATTATCATGGAAAGAACGATTTTAGAGTATCTAGATATTTAGCTACATTGAGAAAACTCATTTAGTTGAATAAATTAATTTCTTAGTTGGATAAACAAGTTTATCAGATGCCAATGTTTATCAGAAACGAGTAAAATGTTACGATGACCAAATGTTTTGCTTCAACTAAATTATTTTATTGCATCAACCAACGATAAAAAATTTTTTACGTGTAATAACTTTAAAGCTGATTAACACTAACGTTACTAACGAGATACTTATTACGTTACAACGTATGATAATTCGGAAGGCACGTAATCTCTAACGAATGGTATATGCATTTCTTGCTGATTTGCTGCAAGCGGTAAGTTATTGCATCTATAAACGTAACTCCGACGCAGCATCGATTGATGAGCCACCGTTTTGAAAATTACGTTGCATTACCAACATCGTTACTTCATATCGCTCGGTGTTGCCTCGCGTTACGTCACGCTGACGGCGATCGATTATTGGAGTTGTAATGTCTCTTCTCGGGAATTACAATTTCATTATACTCGACAGTCCGACAGTCTCCCCGGGGGAGACGCGGGTTCACGTAGAAAGTCATTCCACCGGTTTGACCGTAAGGATATAACGACTCACTTGCAGCTTTATAGCGTTGAAACGCAGACGCGTATACACGCGGGCACGCGCGCGCGGAATGTCATGCCGCGCGAAATTAGCCCGACGACGAATCGGAAATATTATTCTTAGACCATCCGCCATCGTTGCTGCTCTATTATCGGTCTACCGTGGTATCGATTTGTTGATTTAGTCATCTGTGAAGTTTCCATCGCGGACGCATTAAAACAATACTCGACAATTTTCTTTCAGCGTTTCTTTCTTCCTTTCTTTCTCAAATAGTGTATTTTACATGATATATATATATATATATATATATATATATATATATATATATATATATATGTACGGTTTCACACCGAAGCACGTCTAGAATACCTTCATCGATACCGATCTATGAAAGGGGGGAGGAGGGGAGAGGGCCATTCCTTCTCTTTGGAAATTTCTTTTTTAAAAATATTTATAGCAAAATGTTAAATGTATTTTTAATATTTCTGAAATGCTTAAACACACAATTTTGATATTCCAAAAATATTTCCTAATTTTAGAAATTCCTAGAAAATGTAGATTCTATTATTCTTCTTTTATGTTAATATAATTCTGAATAAAACATTTTATGAATTATACATTTAAATAATGCTTTTTTTCATGTAGTAATTTAAATAATAATTTAATATTCCATCTTTTCATATTTGACTTAAAAAAAAAAATTTCGTTTATGACGCGCCAATGGTTTCCTTTTGACAAATTTCTGAAATGGGACTCGTCAACGCGCTGTCGTTTCCTTCCCTCGCAAACATCCGATTGTAACTGTGACTGGCAAGAAAGCATCAATTTGCAACATCATTCTACGTATCAATCGAAATTTCTTCTTCTATTGAACTTTGACAACTTAATATTCAATATTATACTGATCGAAATGTACGTCATTTATAATCAGTTAATCAGATTGAAAGTGTCTATATTAAGATGAGAAAGAGAGTCACTTGATGTCGATTTATTATTAGACAACGAAATAAGTTGCGATTTATTGACGACGGAGGAGAATCGTGGGTTCACCGGAATCACGTATCACAAACCACATCACGATCTAACAATAATATCGTTCGTCTTACTCAACAAGCGACAGTATTATGAGAGGCACGTAACCGTGCTTTCACGTAACGACCAGAAACAGTAGAAGCAACGGTAGTCAACCGTCGACGGATATGCTATTAGAAATATGAACGACCACTCCCCGTCTTCCCCGTCTCTCTCGCCTTGATGAAAACAATATCACGGTCGCGACATGTGCGCGCGCGTACACGAGTATGACACGGAGATTTCGTGTAATTTAATTTCCTGCTTGGTTGCCTGCATTGTCCGAACGATTGCGCTTCGGGATGAACTCGGTCAAACGGAAGCCGGCCGTACAGCACGCGCTTCTAACCGTTAGCGTGCAGAATTATCTCACAATGGGCCTTCCCACGTTTTACCCCGACGACGGAGAGAAAGGAGAAGAGACAGGAGAAAAGGATAGAATCATCGCGTACTCACAGTACATACAAATGAACGGGAACCACCACGGCTGGAACCACCATAAAAGGACTCCACCTGTGCGTCGACCTTTTCGTCGGAACTTTGGCTGGGGGTTACGATCCCTGAACATTTACATACCGAAGTGTGCCGAAGGGGAAAGCTATTTCTCTACTTATATCGCGTGGTTGCAGCTTTATAAAGGACCGACGAGACGCGTCCTTTACAAAACTATTAAGTGGAACTTGCTTTACTGATCTGTAATCGTAATGAAGTGCAAAAGTGATAGAGAAATGATTTTTTTTATGTAGATCGAGTTGCAATATAATGTGATATACACTCCTGACGTGATGTCTTGTAACAAATAAAAATGTCAAAAGATATAAAAAGGGATTCGTAAAGTTTTTTTTTTTTTTTAATATACGTGTAGATTCAATTTAAATCGATATGGAAACTGGTTCGGACACACGAAGTGACGCAAACAATCAAATAGAAATTTATAAAGCTTACAAAATTGGCTGTTAGTATTTCGGGCAATTGTGGCAACGCGATTTGTAAAAGGACGACATTCGCAAACGTTATTTTCGCGTGATCTGCGCAGGCACGATGTTTCACAGAAGGCAATTAGCTTCTCTGTGGATGACACGTTTGCATACGAGAATAACGCAATAAAATTGTACGTGGGACGGCAAACGTTGCATTACACAACGCACACGATGACCACGTCACGGTCCAGAATACAAATACGATCTTTTTTCGCCAGTAAATTCCATTATTACCGTGAATTATCGTGACATGCAAACTTATTCGGACTGTGTATTTCTTCAATTCTTTCGACGGTATATTCGAAGACTACTAATTCTTTTATTATCCTTGCTGATAATATACCTACAAAAAGTGCTTTTAGAGCAATGTTTTTTTTTCCTTCTCTTTTAAAACGTAATATACCATTTTACTTCCCGATAAAGCGAAAGTTAAATCGCTATCTATTTTCACGTTCAGACCCGGCTACAAACGTTATACTCCTTTAACTATTACCTATAGCAATTAGTTTTCAGAATTTCTACTAAAATAAGTTTGATTTACATTCTGATAATAAATTACACAACTAACGCGCGTTAAAGTTTACATTACTACAAAGCGATCGCGTTACTTGAGGTAAAAAATTTTCCCTCAAATAACTATGATTCGATATTATCGCTCGATATACGTACGTACGAGTACATTCGACTGAGCGAGCGAGTACAGGTGCGAGAGGGGCGAGAAAGTGAAAGACAAAACGTAATCGCCACGTGGCTACCGATATATGTACATGTATATCGGTCGTCGCCGCTTGCCGATTTGTAGATCGCAGTTAGCGAGGGATGCGGGTGCCCCCCGCTAACTACGAGAGACAAGCACATGCATACGAAGGGGGGCACACGGTTCAATTTAAATACAACACTCGTGTATCATTAACGAAATGTATCCGCAGGCGCGGATCAGCGAGCGGACGTGTGGGACGTTACACGTGCGCCGTGTCGATCAGCTGGCCCGCATACGTAGTGGCCCCCCTATGTCTGTGCCCCTCCCCCTCCTCTTCCCCCTCCCTTCCCTCCCATCATTCCCGTCACGATCAAGCGATTTCTCGACCCGTTTTTTTTTTCCACGGTATCTCTGTTGCCCTCCGTCACCCGACACGTCGATAGTCGACGTACATATCGCACGCACTTTTTCCAAGGTTGCTTTAAAATTCACCCCATCGAGAACGTGCGATCATCTCTCTCTTTCTCTCTCTCTCTCTCTCTCGATCACATTTCCTCCTCTCAGCCCTTCCACTGTCATTAAGCGTGTTATTACGGTTGCTCATGATTGCGCTCGACCGTGCGGGATTTAACGTGGTGCAAGTATGACTTGTCGCGTTTTTATACTCGTGTTATTTGCGGAAGTGACTTTTATACGCAGCGTTTTGAGCTACTAATCGAACATAACGTAATGGCTGATACGATCTTTTAAGTGTTCAATATAAATTGTACTTAAGGAAATTTCACAATTTAGAATAAAAAGGAAATAATTGTTTCGATAAGAATGGTTTTGCTTAATTCTTGATGATAATACTGAATACTTTTAATATTCTAGTAATCAGTTTAAGCATCCTGTACATAATTATTTTGATGGTCCGAATAAAATTGTTTTCAGATCTGTATCTATGTAAATTTTTAGATATTTTAGCGAAACCGTCCTTTCTGTGTGAATCCAAAAATTTTGCTAGGTACTTATGAAAATAATTGTTACACCATCCAAATAATTACGTTGGAATTTCAAGCATGATGAGCAATGCTGCAAAAAGTGTTGCTATTCCAGCAGTTTAAACATTCTACATAATTATTTTAATTGTCCAAACAAAATTACTTTTAGATCTGTATCTCGCTAGATTTTTAGATATTTCGGTAAAATCGTTTTTTCCGTGTGAAGTATTTAAAAATTTAGTTAAATTTTGGATCTAAAAATAATTTTGTTTGGATTATCAAAATAATTATGTAGAATACTAGAATATTAATACTTATCTAGAATACTAAAACTTGTTAGAATGTCAAAACTTTTTGCAGCAGTGTTCGTCACGTTTGAAGTTCTAACATAATTACTTGAATTACCTAACAAAATTATTTTTATACCATCTGTATCTAGTTAAACTTTTAAATACTTCAGCAAAATCGTTGTTTTTCCTGTGCAGCAAAACTCAACTTTCTGCCACAATTTTTATTATATATCACTTTATAGAGATGCCCATGTACGGAGCACATCGGAAGTCGCATACAGTTTAAATTGATACGTACAATATATACGCATGCCTTAAGCAGGCATTAACCGCAAGATAATAAAATCTATATTTAGACCGTTATATTGCCGACCTCTTAATTACCGCGCTCACTCAAGTCGTACGTCATTTTACCCGCCATTGCAGTGCCAGCCGAGCCGCGTAAAACATCGAGGGACTTTTATCGAGCGGGACCGCAAATGCGGAATGCTTGCCGTGCTTCACGATTCGTGCGTTCGACGTGCGAAAAGCACGCGGCACTTCCGCGATTCCGTAAATACGGGACAACTGTACAACCAGCTAACAAACGAGCCGACGACGGTACTCGAACGTGAATCGTCGACATCATCTCGTTTATATTTCGCGACGTTGAAACGAAAGAGCGACCGCGATTCAACGTCACACTCGCGACTCGCGTGCAAGAGCGGCAAGATACGCCTCGCGTCCGCCGTTGCGTCTCGTTTCCCGTTCCCGGCGTACTTGCGTCAAACGCACGAAACTTCCGGCGTCGTATACGTGACGATACGAATACATATGCAGATTCTTGAATGGAGTTTCATTGCGACCGCAAACGCGGCCGCTTCATTCTCTCCTCACTCTATCACCGTCATAACATTCGATAGAAACGCACAAGCGAAGACGTCTAAAAAGTGAGTATGTATGATGCAAAACGCAAGACGGTAATGTCGATGAATTTGTTTCTTTCGATGCCGCAGATATATCTGTTAGTATACAAGAATATGCAGTTTACACCGCAATCATTGCGTTACGCACCTGCGTTACGAATCTTTTCGCATAAATCTGTTATGTAATATAGTATCATTTTATTCAATTTTTGATATTATATACTATTACATTCATAATTGTAAAATCAGAGTTGTGTCAAATTAGAGTTATTTTCAATCATATCTATCTATGGATAGCCACTGATCTTACCTATATCTTACATATATCGTTTATTTGACTAGAACCATGAAGTTAATAATTTAACTTTATTCACTTCATTAACTTAAAAGAAAATATATTAAATTTAGTTTATTACAATATTTACTAAGTGTATACACTGAAAAAAATTTACTAAATCTTAATATTTCTTTGAGTAAACATACTTACAGTAAATAAATATTTACTTAATAAAAAAATGATTAAATTAAATTAAATTAAAGATTTTCGTATTTAATAAATATACGTTCACATTTAGTGAATACTTAGAGCTATTCAAACAAATATTTATTAATTTAGTATTTTTTTTTGTCTTCAGTAAACATTGATATGAGGAACGATGTTTACTTAGAAACTAAATCGTAAATAAACTGATTTACATTTCGACACAGATAAAAGCAATAAAATGTTACTTAAACAAAGGAATTGGATTACTATTGTTTTTATGATATCTAATAAGGTACACTGATATAAAAGGAACCATAATAACTCAATCTCTTGAATTGAATAACATTTTGCTATTAACTTCCACATGCAAAGTGTAAATCAATCCATTTCTGTAGTTACTTAAAAATAAAGTTTTAAAGTAAACAACGTCCATATTAATGTATGCATTTAGTGAATAATAAACTAAATTTGTGAGAGTCAAATTTAATATATTTCTTGTTAAATTATTTAATTCCATTGTTTTAGTTAAATTAATAACATACTCAGTGATTACCTATAGAAATAATCAAAAATATCTCAAATTGAGTATAATTTGACATTATAAATTTAACAGTGTAGAGTTCATCTTTTCGCGTTTTGAAATCCTTTTGAGAAACTTTCTAATGGGCAAGAAGTGAATAAGAGAGAGAAAAATAAGTGAAAAGGTCGAAGTAACGCACGGGCATCGATAAAAGGGATGAGAAAAGGAAAGGAAGAATCGCGCGATGCATATCGCCGCGTTAGATTCATCGACGGAAACGGGAGGAAGAGGAGGAAAGTCGATAGAGATAGTCTCGAAGAACGAACGTGAGAAGAGACGAGCACGAAGAGAGACTCGAAGGGAGAGAAGGAAAGAAGACACGAGTAAAGGACGAAGAAGAGTCTCTCTCTCTCTCTCTCTCTCTTTCTCCTCGAGGGTGGCGGAAACTATGCGATCGATAGTTGAATGCCCTCTAGTTGACATGCGTATCCCCTACCTGCTCTCTTGCACAGCCCGGCCGTGATAACTCTTCCTCCTATCTTCCGACCCTTCGCTGTGTGTATCCCCTCTTTCCCCCTTGCCGACCTTCCTTCCTTCCTTCCTTCCTTCCTTTCTTTTTCCCTTCGTGTCCTCCTCCCCTTCTTGCGCTCGTGCGAAAAGCGATATCGCGGGCACGCAATTAGAAAGGAAACGGGAGAAAATTCGTGACGGTGATACGTCGACGAGGCGGAAAGAAGAGAAAAGATATCGGTTTTGGGTGCAATCGGATAGAAATCGTCGACGAATTGTACGAGACAACTTTGACTCTAGTATTATCTAGACAAGTAATTTTCAGATCGTATAGCTTAGACCATCGTTATCTTTCACGTACCTACAAATTATTAAAAATTATGTAGGTAGAATACTAATATGTAGTACAATTATACGAATCATACCGATCAATACAATTATTTTTAATTGGCTTGTATCATTGCATTTATATGTTGCGTCGGATAAAGCATCATATTCATATAATTGTGATAATAGTCATATTGAGTTCCATTATTCAACCATTCGACCATCAATAAAAGCTAAAATGTCTCTTGACATTATAAGAGCACCAACTGGTGAATTAATCATAATTCTATTATCAGCCAAATATTGTCGAGGGCGGGAAAATTATGAGATATTAAATGTATACTTCGTTAATGAAAAATCATATTTTCTACCGAATCAAGCATATAATTTAATCAATAATGTAATCAACATACCTCTTTGTAGGTAAAATTGTGGCAAAACAGCTTAATTTTTTAATTTAAAAAATTTTCTTGAAAACAAAAAATTCACGGTTTAAGAATGTTGCTTTGACTACCGTCGAGTGTACTTTTAGCGTGAACAATATCACAGTTTTCTTAACGTGCTGCATGAAAATGCCGTTAACGTACCTTTATAGAGCGCGACGGTGAAATTGCACGGCAGCGGTAAGAGGGATATGTTGTTTTCCGCAAATTATGAAAGCCGTAAAACCTTTCTTTGTCCGGTATCGCGTTAATCGGCGGAAAAGGCTTTCTGCGTTTTCTTTCCACGCAGAACAAATGTTTTACGTATATGCGTTACGATGCGTGTAACAGCCATTCGCACGCACGCCCACACACGCGAATGATATAAGTAACTAAACGGCTATCACGTGTTTTATCACGCGTTTATGATACTGGCTTGGTGTCATTAACAAAAACTAGAATCGATATTTTATCAAAGTTCCGTGATAATGTCAACCTGTCTTCGAAGACGCCATATTTTTCAGATCAATGTTTCTAAGAAGAAAACTTCTACGTGAGGTTGATAGCTGTTAGAGTTTGGAATTTTATTAGTTTGAAACTTGGATCAATAACACAAAAGTCCAAAAACGGCAACAGTTATTCTAGGCAGAAACCTTAATATAGAAGTATTATTGCTGTGTGTCATCTTAAAAATGTGTTATTGACGTCAACGATCCACAAATGTACCATAATTTTATAAAGTCTTAATAATGAAATATTAAATGAAAATATTAGAAGACATATTTATATACAAGCAAGAATATTGATAATAATATTAATTGTATTTAATTGTTCATTTCATGTTTAGAAATATTTATAATTTTAATCGATCAAAAATATTCAGTTAATTAACGGCATCAAAAATTCTGTCCTAGTTTTCATGATAGTAAAAAACATCGTGCCTCAAGGTAAATGCGAGATCTCGTGAGATTTTGTCTAAAAAAAAATCAGGCATTATTGAAAGTACGTCGTGTTTTGCATATGCAATGATGTGCATTATGCAAAACCGCGATCTTGGATTTCGCTTATCTTTAATCTTATACGATCAATCAATTTAATCTTATACGATCGGTACGAACATTAGATATAATTTATTAAAAATCGTTATCGGCATATACTTTCAAAAATATTAAAACGTGTTAAACAACTTACTATAATACTGTAACTTGATAAAAATTCCTTTCATGATCTGATTGTATTATAATAAAGTATAATAAAGTTTGTGTTGAAAATAAAAAAAATAATAAAATTTCTATTTGTATCTTAAAATATGTATTAAAAAAATTATATTAATTAAATTAAACTTGATAAATTCTTTTCAAGATTATATCGCGGAACTTTTAAATAAAGAACTTTTAATAAATTTTTGAGTACTAATATAAATGCTCTATTTAAAAAATTATATTTAATTTAAATTTATATTCACAAAAGTTTTAAATTTTCCAAAAATTACTATTGTAGTATTCACAGATAGCGATGAAAGAAAACAGACAAAAATAGGTCAGCAAGAATAAATCGTACGTCATACCAACGCAGAGAATATCCTCGTGATGTAGTCATTATGTCATCACAGAGCTTGTTGACGTCAATCGATCTATGTCGGTCCAGAGCGCGCAAATGCCTAGCACGGCAAACGCAAACGTAGACATGAAAAAGTAACGCTTACGCTAATCGTTTGATGGTCAATCTATGTACGCAATCGCGATTCAGATAAATCGGATGTAAGCGTGTATCAACGAAATAAACTAGATAAACAAATCGTATGGTCATACGTAGAAATCATGGTTTACGACGCGTTTAAATCGTTATTCTGTTTTTTTAACATTTACCTAATTACGAAAACGACTAACACGGCGAATGTACAAAACAATAATTTAACGAAACAAAATGCCAAAGTTACAATTTGCCTCATTATTCGCGTGCACAAAGCGCGCACGCGATTGTGTTACCGTATAAAAAAAAAAGAAAGAGCTGTGCCGGGCAACAAATGACATGTTTGGTGTTCCAGAGAATTATCCGCTAAAAGTGTCATTTCCCAGGCAGGTTATAATTTTCACGAAAACGGTGCTACTACGCCGTGTCGTTAAATGCGACGCGACCTAGAACTGTCATTTCCCGTGATACGCGAGAGTTACATTGTATAGAAATCCGCGGCTCTCATTTAACGTTTGCGTGTATCGTATCCATTGATTTCTCCCTTCCGAGCTTGACGTAAAATTCGTATAATTCCACCATCTACAAATTTAATTAAATTATTATTGTTCACGAAAAATGTAAGTACCATTCGTGTTGACACAATTAAATTATTATACATGATTTAATAACTATCTGTCTCAATACAACAACGTCTAATAACTTTGTAAATCGCAATGTGACACTATTTCATCGCGTTTCATAAGAAAAAAAGATTTGTCTCTTTTTCTATATCATTTTTATATTTCATGACATGTTTTATTTTATTTTTTAACTATTTAATACAAATTTGTTAATTTATGACGATTATTTTAGGCTCGTAGCCCTTTGTCTTTTTATTTATTTCAATTTATTGAGTCTTATTAGTTTTATAATTTACTTTTATAACGTTTATATGTAATTGAGAAAATGCGACAAAATTAAAACATTTGCGTAATGTTCGAAAGTCGGTCATAGTTTATGGAAATGGAATAATCGATCTATGATATGATAAAGACTGTTTTTATTTCGTATCGATAGTAGTCGATCGACAGGAATCGGGCAAAAAAATCATTGAAAAATCGCAAAAATTCGAGAAGTTTTAACTAAATATATCGAACGAGAGGTTGTTATTGCTCGAGGAATAGTACCAAATGATCGCGCGTTAAGAGAAACGTAAACGATCGGTTCGGAAAGCTGATCCGTAACGACGCTAATTACCGTATCATGATGGATGTAGGTCGCGTAGTTTTTGCGCGCCTGTTCTTCCCGCACGTCAAAAGCCCGTAAAATATATATGTGCCGGTTTATCTTCCGCACTTTTGCCGATTTCCTGCTCGCCGCGAGAGCGCATCGGCAACGCATACCGTCATGTCCGCGTACTAATCTACATGCGATTAATTACACGTCATCTTACATCCTCACCCTTGTCAAATACTTTTTTGAGAATAATGAAGGAAAATCTCTCTCGACCAAAGCGCTCGATAAGATAACACAAACTATAATTTTTGTCTGACGAATGATATTCTCTTCGCGATCTCATTCGTGATAAGCGAATGAACAAACAAGATTTGTCAGTGTCGCTAAGAAAAAATGCACCAGCTGATATAAGTGATAAATATTACACGATATCGCGAAACTGCTGATTCTAATGACCGTATCAAAACATATTTGCATTGAAATAATATGTTAAACTCTGTGTAATATTAAAATGATAATATCTCTAGCTTTTTTTTACGTAGACACGTTTAAAGTGACATGACTTAATTAATAACAGATGGATGTCAACATCATTAAAAATCTACCATGGAAAGACATTAATCCATGAAAGACTACTGTTAAAATAAAAAGGAAAAAAAAGAGATATTTATTACTCTTGACTAATATTTGAACATTTTATTTCAAAAATCATATATTATGATAAGAAGAGTATTAATTATTAAATATCATAAATTGAGTATTAAAATAGAATTTTCTGGAGATAACAAGCACAGTACTGTATATAATTGGTTGAAAAAATCCCGCTAATTCGAATATATCCATAATCCGTAAAAACACGCCGCAATGTTTTCGCACGTCCGACGGCTCTGTCCTCTTTATGTTCCAATTCGTCGCAGGTAGGAATACACGCGGCAATAGCAATGACATTTTCAATTGTCCACGAGATATTGTCCCTCCGCGCCGCGTCCGGCGAAAGAGAAACACGTCCCATTTCTGTCTATCAAGCAGCCCGGTAGCGGTGGACGTAGACAAACGATGCCAGGACACTATCGATTACCGAGGGGCTGTTGGCGCGACATAGCCTCTTCGTTCTAACTCCGGTCGGCGAATTCATGTTTGCAGGCGTGTGCGTGCGTGCGTGCGTGCGTGCGTGCGTGTGATCCACGCGTTTGCTTCTTTGCATCCCGTTTGCGCGCGCTCGTTCGACGGGCTTTAACATACATTGGGAGATATACATGCGTGTGCGTGGGGGGTACGAGAGCGAAGGGTGAAAAATACGAAACACGGGGAGGAAAAGAAGGGAAAGTGGTTGGACTACCTTTTCAAAATTAAACGAGCACCTGCTCTCTCACCGAGGCTTGCTGGAAATAGCGGGGCTTCACTTTCAACGGCGCCGTGAAATGGAATATTATTTAATAACGGAGCTGAGCTTAATACATGCTTTCTAATACTAAATTTAGAACACGTCAGTATTTTACGTTTAATAATAACACACTAGGTTTATGTTTACTCCTTTAAATCGGATCAATAAAATTTATGTAACGCAATTATGAAACACGTTTGTCTTCTGCGAATATATTATTAATATTTTTTTAATTAGATAAAATGTAGGATATAATTCGATAAAATATTACCTATAAAAAAGACTGATGTATACAACCTCATATTGAAAATCCTGCAAGGTACCCCTCTACTAGAAAAAGTCTGGTTGTGTATTAATTGGAATTCTGATTAAAAATCGACAAATTAAAATTTTCAGGCTGAATCTATTATAATTCAAGTTGAAGTAACCAGGATTCTGATTGATACGATCAGAATTTTCTGACTCGTTTATTTTCAAATAAAAGTTTTTCTTAGTATAAAAAACTGTTTTACTCACGCTTGTCATGATAAAAATAGCATTCAATTTTTTGAAATGGAAACGTCGACTTTAAGGGAGCGAAACAATGCGAGCATGAACTTGTATCATGGTATCATCCCTATATCTCGCATCAATATTTGAGAACGCAGAGACGCTCAGCAGTATAAAAATTTAATCAAGTTCCGTAGCGCTGTGCACGTAAAACACTCGTTATAGGAACGGCTGGTTAAATACTGGATGAGAGCTATCTGTCTCGACCATTATAAATAATTCTGTTATAATTAATGGAAAATTTTGCGCGTAATTACTTTCTACGACGGTACGCATAAGTACAACGGAATGAAATTCGTTTCGCTATTAGAAAATCATCTTGCTCTCTTTTTACAGAAGGAAAATGCAGTTATCTCTCTTTTACATTAGTCATGTTCAAGACTCCGCGAAATTTATAAACGAGAGAGAAAAGTAGATACTATAATTTACGTCGAAGACATAATTCTTAAATGATCTGGAAATGGAGAAATTCTTTACGCGACGTAATGTAGTAAACACGTTCTACATTTAAAAGTAGCATTTTTTAAATTTTATCTTAAAAAAAATATATATATATATATATATATATATATATAAATTTACATCCAGATATTAAAAAAAAATCAGATATTACAATATATTATTGATATTTTTGAATACTTTATATTGCAAGTACTTTACAATTACTAGACGAATCCCCCTAGACTGCAGGAATGACAGAATGACGAAGGGCGGGGAAAGGATGAGCCAGTAGGAACATCGCTTCTCATTCCATGCCGTGTAGGTACGCAAGGAGGGTGGGTTTTCCCGAAGGGTACGAGCGGGCTGTCGGCCGCTGGAAAGGGAGCATTGCGACTAGAGGGGCGGGGCGGGGGAGGGGAGGAAGGGCGGTAGGTAAGGGTAGGGTGCAAAGTTGCGCAGGTCAGGCCAGGTCAAGGCACTCTCTGGCAGCGAACGAAATAACCGACCAACCAACCAACCAACCAACTCAACCTAGCTCTGCGCGCGTCTCATGAACCTGTGAGCGTATCTACGCACGTGCGAACTGCGTGTAGTGATGGCACCTCGCTACCTGGCGTATCAGGTGTCTGCCTTTCGCAAGTTTCCATTTCTGCACAATCCATCGGCCTTTAGGTAAAATGTCAATTCGACGTAAACATCCCATCGGAGTAAAGATCCCAAAATACAATATTTCGATGCAATATTATCTCAAATGCACTGTGCACGAGCATATATATTTAAATAATTATTTGCAAAAGGCGTGTATTTTAAGTTCAAATAAATTACGTGCTTATAATATTAATGCATATTTTAAATTAAATATTAAATATTAGTAAGTGTAATATCTATCTGACATTCATGGATGTTTGTAATTAAGAAATATACATACATACGTAAATTCAACCTCTTTTTTATGTTAATCTTCTTACATTAAAGTCGAAATGCTAAAAACGATACCTTTGACATACATTTGGAAACGATATACAGTCAGAGATAGGCAGAATTTTTATACAAAAGTGTACGAAACTAATTTAATATATTTTCAATGTTGAAGTAAAAATAATCGCGGAAAAACAATTCTGTCACAAAGGATTAGATTAATACATTTGCAATTCAACGTGAGAGAGAGAGAAAGAGAGAGAGAGAGAGAGAGAGAGAGAGAGAGAGAGAGAGAGAGAGAGAGAGCCGAAGAATATGAATTTCATTTCAGTTTCTTCAATTCTGAAATAGGCATCGCATCGGTTTCTTAATTTGGACAGGTAGCCTT
The DNA here is from genome assembly GCF_024713525.1 of Acromyrmex echinatior. NCBI lineage: Eukaryota > Metazoa > Arthropoda > Insecta > Hymenoptera > Formicidae > Acromyrmex > Acromyrmex echinatior. The sequence goes on along the minus strand of NC_141852.1, from coordinate 16,606,031 downwards.
TGCTTAAAAATAGCATGAAAAAGGCATTTTGTTGAAAGGATCGTTGCTACCTGACGTAACCCGGAATGTGATTAAGACAGGTGACGGACGTACGCGCACCTGATCTACCGGAGGGTAACACAGGCAGGTACCTTTAAAGTTTAAAAAGCTTCGCCTTTACTCGACAGACTGTTAGAAGTCTTCGAATACAGAGAGTTGCGATTATCCTACAGGGATTCTCCCCTCGGCGATGTTCCATCCGATGACGTATCCGACGCGTTTCCGCGATCCGCAGAAAAGATTCGAGCGCAGGCGCTCGTAACTATCGTCCGGAAATGATCGATAATCCGGATGCACTTGAAGTAACCAAAAACAGAAGAGCATTAACGAAAAAAAAAAAAAAAAATCGGAAAAACGGGAGCTGATGGAAGAAAGAGAGACGAGCGAATAGAAACGCGGATTACAAACTCGAGGAAATGACAGATGTTGAGAAAGCGGATTTAATATAGATAGAATAAAGGAAATAAACGTGAGCAGATTTTCAAAGAATTGAATTTTAGCTGTCGAGAGGAAAAAAAAGAGATAGAAATAGATCCTTTCAATCATGCGTTATTTGTTGATTAAATAGAGTCCCAATAATAAATAATAAGCTTATCGGTTTCTGTAAATAAAGAATATGTAAATCCCTAGTGTTCATAAGTAAACTTTGATATAATAAATAATGCTAACGAATAAATGGCTAAAGTTTTTTTTACATACGCGCGGCGATTTTTCCTTTGTGACTTACTCATAAATTAGCGTTTCGCTGCAACGCTGTCGAGAACGACGTTGAGGCGAATGGTATAACGCTTAAAAAGTAACGTTATCGCAATGCAAAACGACGCGTTATTTAATGCAGCTTGCAATAATGCGCAACAAACATGTCTTAGATGCTATATCGCATTCACAATCTTGTTACTGTGTCGAATACTTGGCACGCGAGCAAAATCACGTGCAAGATGATAGATTGACGGTCTATTAATCACGAAAGAGTAATGTTAATATCTGTCGTATCTTCCCGCAAATGAAATCCATTAAAACTGTTTAGCGAAACGTTTAGCGCGAATATTCGCTTAATAAGAATTCAAGATATGAGTTCGCAAGTTTGATTAAGGCTCGGTTCCATCATTGTAAGATTAACTTTAATCTCGGTTTAACTCACACACATATATATAAAAGTCATTCAGTTTTTACTAAGAAAAGTAATTACTCAATTTACTTTCTTTTAAATAACGGTTATCTTTAAATAAAGAATATTTTTTTGATAATAATCTTAAAATATACTTCGAGACATTACTTAAGAAAAACTTATTATTATGTATCTACTCAAAATAAAAGTTTATTTCCTTTTTGAAAATATTATAAAATTAATCGAAGAAACAACTTTATATAATAGACAAATCAAATGTTTTAAATTTAATAATCTTAATTGAAGTACATCCGATTTACTAGAATTCAAAATATACTATGAAATATTTGTAATAAACTTAGATTTGTGGATACATAAAAGTTTAGAATACTTGAGTAATTATTATTTACGTACAGCGTGTATTTTTTCCGTACTGTTTCTAAGAATTACTTTTTCTAAGAATGACTAATTCTTAGAATTGGAAAAAGGCAAAGAGTGAATCGAACCGAAACTAAAGTTAATTTTACAACTTGGTGAACCGGGTCTAAGCAATATATATTTCGCGATAACGAGCGATTAATTTAAGTTTAAATTACGATGTTTTGAAATTGACGCTGACAGATATCTCGCGTCACGTGCGATTTTTTTCGGATTCCGGAATGGCAGATAGATAAAAAAAAAGAAAAAGAAAAAAGAAACGTTTTACACGCGAAGAGGATAACAGAAGAGGATACGGCAAGAGGAGAGGCAAGGCGATTACCGCAAATTTCCAAGGTTCGCCTTGCGAGTTTCATCCATTAACTTTCAAATCAATCGCGACCGAAGGTAGCAGCTGGTTGCCATACACGTATTTCCGAGAACGAAACGGCGGAATATTTTTAAATCGAGCCGCATCACTTTACCCTCTCCATATCGAGAGGATTATCGCCGTCTAAAATCGCATTTTCCCTCGAAATTTCTCGTTCATCCTCGGCAATTCGTTTATCTCTCCCTCCCCCACGGCGGGCGGGCTGTCAACCCTTCCCTTGCACCCCAACGATATTTACGTTCGCCCGGCGGCGCGGCGGGTGGACCGGAAATCGATACACCTCCGCGCGAAATCCGGCACGCGAAACCGCTTTAGCCAGAGCTACGCCGCGGGGCAATTTCCAACAACAATTCCGCCCGGGTGCCGCGACTCTCCCCTCCCCCCGTCGCGGCTCTCGTAGCCTCATCTCTCGTCCGCGAACCCCACCCGGGCCGCGTCACGTGCTCGAAAAACGACGTCGCCATCGCTGCGGTGGCGGCGCAATATTGCATCGTGTCGTCGTAATATCGTATCGCTTTTCGCCGTCGTTTTCCGCGACAGACCGATTTGCGGCGCAGCGCGGAGTGGCGGGAAAGAAAAGAAAAATACGGTGGCGACGATCACGTGGTCGCGTCGCCGCGAATTGCCGCGAATTGCCGCGAATTCTTCGCGAACCGAAAACGGCCCGATTGCCACGATTACGTCATTACGCGCGCAGCGCGGCGAGGCGCGGTGGAGTTGCGCGCGTGAAAAGTTACGGCAACCGCCGCGCGATAACCGCGGCGAACGGAGGTCGCGAAACGGAATAACTGCAACTAAAATCAAGCACGGCACCTTTATTGAAGATCGGCGTCGTCCAGGAGTAGAGATCGGCGCTCGGAGTCTCGGCCGGCGCGGTGCCGTACGCTCGAAACATCTTCTAAAGCAGACGAATGGAGTAGTGTAGAGCGATGTCGGAGTCTTGGCTTCCGGTCCGTCGACGTTCGACGGAAGCGCAGAGTCGACGATCCCTCAAATTGCACGCCCCGTAGATTTCCTCTTTCTCTGCTCCGGCCCTCCGGCGACGGACTGCCGGTTGACGGTTCTTCACTTGACGCTCGTAAACGATCACCGGAACGTATCTCTCCCTATCTCTGTACTTGATTCTCCCTGTCCGTCCTATCCACGGGCACTCTCGACGGGCACTTTCGAAACTCACTTGGTTGTATCGGTAGCGACTCTCCCGACGCGCATACGCGTTACAACTGGCGTTCGTTCAGAACGTCGGAAGTTCGCCACGGGATAATAATATACTCGGCACACACATATGTACGTATAGGAGATGATAAACGCGAGGAAGCTACGAAACAGACACGCGAGGCACGTCTCTCACGCGCGGACTGACGGACCGTACGGATCGTACGGCGATGAGGTCTGAATAGAGCTGCGTTGCTCGGCGGAGGAGCGTGAAGTTGCCCGCGACGACGTCGACGATCGCGACATTCACGGATCCCGTCAAGTCACTGCGAGGGTCATGGATGCGCCAGTGGTGGAGACGGTGGAGTGGCCGTCACTACTCTTTTCTCTCTCTCTCTCTTTCTCTCTCTCTCTCTCTCTCTGCTTCCCTCCTCTACCGATTCCTCGCTCTCTTTCTTGCCCCTCGTTGCTGCGAGCGCGCGCGCGCACGTAATTCGCACCTTGCACTTGACTGTTAATCGCGACGTGCGCGATAAATTAGAATCGAGCGCAGTTCACTGCACGGCGTCGTTTGTAATATATCTCTTCCTCTTCTTCCTGGCGACCGATGGCGATCGGATTCGGCTGGGATTGATGGTGGAATCGGTCGACACACACAACGCGCGATAGAACGATCGCGCGCAGGAGACTGCACTGACTGCAGCGCAAAGTGTGGAGCCGAGCTCGGCCGGAGGCCGAGAGTCGTCAAGCCGCCGTCACGGCTGAGAACGTAAAAAGGTTTGTTGCCACCGCCGCTCCGGCAGGCAGGTTACTTTACTCGAAGGGGACGGAACCGGCGGCGCGCGGGAAGGTTGGTTGGCGGCCGCGCTCGGCTGACAGTGGCCGTCGCTCTTGTATGCTGTACTTCTTCCTCTCTCTTTCTCTCTCTCTCTCTCTCTCTCTCTCTCTGTCTCTCTTCCTGCACCGTGATATCGGGATATCGTCGTCCACTCAGTTTTTCCCGAGCGTCGTCGCGTTCCGCTTTCGAGATACAAGCGGACAGTGTCTATTATTTTTCCTTTTGAGAAAAGGCGTTGCCTTCTGCGACCGGTGGCGCGTGAACGATGTACGATGCGCGCTACTCGAGGCTCGGTAAAGGAATGGCCGCTCTGCGATGGTCCCCGGCCCCCAGGCGTGGGAGGAAGCGGGGCGCGGCGTGTGGTGGGGGAAAAAAGCAGACTCTATCGCGCGCGCGACCGGCGGCGGATGGTATAGACGGTATGGTGCATGTGCCAGCGACTAACTGCGCACGTGTGCGTATATATATATATACGTGTGCGTGCGCGAGTGCGTGCCTGCGTGAGTGCGTGCGTGCGTGCATTAGTACGCGGTTGTATGAGACTGTAGGAAGACGATGGAAGAGCAGCGGGAGACAATGACGGAGACAAGGCGAGACTGGCGGATGGACGGAGCGAGAGGAAGAACAGTGTTGGTGACGGGAAGCGGCAGAGGAAAGGAGCGTGTAAAGAGAAGCGAGAGAACAACGCGAATGGAAGAAAGAGAGAAGAGAATGGACGAGCAAGTGCGATGGAGGAAGAATGAGGGAGAAGGACGGGATCACCACGCTATATGAAGCGGGAGACGTATCTCAGGACCGTAAATCGGTCGCCGGGATACTCGGGGTTTAGTGCACGATAACGCTTCTTGTTAAATCTTTACAACCGGCAGGATGAAACGCTTTATAGCAATCCGCTCAATTTTTTTTGCAATCGAGCAGTGGATACTATAGACTATATTTTTCTGAAATATTTCGAATAATTAATGATATTATTAATAACGTTAGTTTCAATGAAATGTATTGAAATACTCCAAATTTCATCGAAATTAGTTTTTGTAATAAGATTAAGGAGGATCGACATCGTAGAACAAAAATATAGCGTTATATGCCGAGTTACTGAATTAATTATTTTTATAAATATATTAGGTGTTGGAATTAATTCGTAGCGTTTTACAAGTGATGGGAAGTACTTTCATTAATGTATTTTTTAATGCTCATGTGAAATAAATAACATTCTTTCATTAAAAAACGCTACGAATTAATTCCAACACCTAATATTTTTTTTTATAAAATATATATTTATATAAATTTTCACAATTGTGAATTTCGCTAGATTTGACGACAGAGTCGCTTTATTTATACGGCGGTGCAGTAAAGTCTGCGACAGACGATGCGCGTTTTCCTGCTCAATTACTTACGTTTCGATAAATTACTAGAAATTCTGTATTTTGTATGGTGCAATTTTAGTAATTTACTAAAACGTAAACAATCCAGCAGGAAAACAAGCATCGTATACCGTAGAGTTAGCATAACATGGACTTGCTCGCAGGCGTAATGACGGAATCGTTACGTCACTGTCCTCGAGTGGTGGTCGACGATCGTGGTTGCTATGGGGTTAAGGTGGGGTGCGTTGCAGGGGTCGAGGGGAGCAGCGAGGCACTGGCGGAGAGATAAAAAAGATAGAAAACCCTATTACGCATGTGCGTATCAGGGCACGAGCGAGAATGTCGCGCACGTCCGCGTGTGCGTGTACGTGTGCGTGTGTGCATGTGTGCGTATACGAGCGGCTAAAAATTGTGCGTACGTGTACCTGTATGGCACGCACGCACGCATGCATGCACGAACGAACGAACGAATTCGCTCACTCACGCACGGCGGATCCCATTGAAATACGATGACTCAAAAACACACGCGTGTGCGCGTGTCTCGTCAGACCGGGGCGTAATATTAGTAATGCGTATATACCTATCTACCTACCCGCCGTGCGTGTTCGACGCACGCCACCGTATAGACTCCCTGTAACCCCGGCGACCCCTCCCCTTCCAAGTACCGATTTCGATTCTCCACGCAAATTTAAATGGTCGCCAATTAGGCTTTCTCCCGTTTATCGACGTCTGATTGTGCGCGAGGGTCAGCTGTGCGATGAGTCTTCGTTCGTAATGGTCTCGATGTTAAAAATTTGCAATACAGAAGTTGATTTTAAATTGTTATTATCGAACAAATCTAAGGCCAGTATGTATAGGCTGGTATTCATAGACCATCTTAAGTAATATCTTAAGATGCTAATACAGCTCTCTGGTCGGTATTCATAGTCGGATCTTATATTTAAGATCGTCTTAAGTTCTGTCTTGAAGTGTCACGAACCAATCAGAGAGTCGCATTAGTATCTTAAGGCATTACTTAAGACGGTCTTGAAATAAGAACCGACTATGAATACCGGCCTCTGATTGGTTTATAACATCTTAAGACTGTATTTAAAATAGTCTTAAATATAAGATCTTACTATGAATAACCCCGGCCATAACTCGTTCTTAATTTGAAGATCGTCTCAAGTAATGCCTTAAATTGCTAATATTGCTTAGGAATTAAGACTTATGTCGTTCCTATTAAATTAAATCGTTGTTGTCCTTATTTACATAATTTGACAATTTTTTTAAAAATCTTTTCAAAAATGCCGTTCTCCTAAATTTGCCGCCTCCCATGTATAGCTTAAAGCTTAATTTAGGTTAGTCTACACTGAGAAATCCATTTAGTTGAATTAATTAATTTCTTATTTGCATATAGGCAAACAAAATCCTTGATTGATGCAATAAAATAATTTAGTCGAAGCAAAACATTTAGTTATTTTAACTTGTTTCTGATGCACAAGTTTATCATATGCAGATCAATGTTTATCAGAAACAAGTAAAATGTTACAATAATCAAATGTTACTTTGCTTTATTATTTTATTGCTTCTATTAAGGATTTTATTTGGTTTATCAGATTCAACATCTTCAGATTTGATTTTATTGAAACCATATTAAAACATTTTTTTAAATTCAATTCAAAGACACTTTAATAAATTATTCATACTAAATAATTCATTTCTTTTTACAAAATTTTGATTATTTTTCCATATAGATCATCATATTGAGCATCATCTATGGATTCCGTTCGAAAAGTTCTTCTATATGCTATAAAATCAACTGCTATTTTTCAGAGTTCTTATTGTACATTGTGAAATTTACTTTCAAAATAAATTTTGTATTGCTTTAATACAAAAGATAATACTGCAGCGCGTTATTTAAAAAAAAATCGGGATCCGATTATATTTTTTAATCTTCATTTTTAATGCAACACAGTGACATATTTTGTTAACAATGCATTATTAAACGTTAAAAATTATTTATTAAAAATTATTTAGCGAAACTTATGAATTTATTGGCAAGTTCGGGAATAACTGGATGTTATCTCGATATATTTGCTTGATATATTTTTTTTATGTTTCCAAAATAATTCCTCTTATCTGCTTGTACGAAATTTGTCAAAATTAAGCTGACATCTTTTATTACATCATGAATTTTAAACAAAAATAATCTGTTTTGTCATGTTTTGTATATGCAGGAACCAACATGAATGACCAATTCGAATAAAAATTCGAAATAAAAAGTATCGCTCTCGATGCATTGTTTAACATTTCCGGGATAAAACTGTGAACGCACACGGGACGAGAAGTGAAATATTGTACACGAGCTGGTATATTTGCAACCTTTTTGACATCGATTAAAATCAGAATCGTGATTTAACTGGCACTAATATTTAATGGGTTAGAACGACCCCGGAAATTGAATGTTTCGTGTACTAGAATTAAATGTCCGCGCGTTCGAGCTTCGTCGAATGCCAAATATCGCTCACACAGTTGAAATCATTATACATAGCGATGTAGCAATTAGCGTAAGCGCGAATTCAATGCGAACTACTGATGATTGAAAGCTCGCGTGTAGCTAATCAGTATTACTTCCAAATAACGTTTCCGGAAATTAGCACAATATTATATAAATTAAATCTAATCGAAATTATAATATTCTACTCACTTCAGATATAACCTAAATATGATTTAGATAAATATCGTTTACATTTAATCACTAATAATCATTGTATTATAGATAATTGTATTGCATATTGAGGTTTGACTCATAATATACTAGTAATGTAAACTTGCGGTGTTATAAACGCAAAGCCAGACAAGCATTAATTAGTGGCAATTCCATGTTAGCGTTCCCCCATTAATAGATTTCAGAGGCAACTAATTAACAACTGGCGCAGAGTTGCTTGTCCAGCAGACATAATTGATGCGAAACGAAATTACGAGCATAGGGCAGAAACAAAACTGTTCTGGCATCTCATTGTCGACAGACGGCGACGACGACTACGCAAAGCAACCTGATAACACCTTCAAGGCTGTCTGCTCGCGAATGTGCCCGCTTATGCGCGAGTTTCTGCATACGCACGTGACACCATGTACGCAAACGTTGCTTCCGACGTATACTGCGTTTCAACGAACACGAATTCGTAAGTCGCAAGCAATATCAGGATCGAGTGTCTTGGAATTAGATTTCTAATGAGGCGAGAGAATGAAATTTTAAGACATAAAAATCGGTATTTCTCAATAACACTCTCTAAATTCTTTAGAGTGGAATCTCACTCTGAAGAGTGAAAATTGAACCGCCCTGAAAAAGATCGAGTAGATCGATTTTTCAATCTTTAAGAATGAAATTTCACTCTTCAGAGTGACAATTTACTGTAAAGAACATGTATGGAAAAAAATTGGCAATATAAATGTAATGAATGTAATTGCGAATCTAGTCTCATGACAACTTGTATCATCAGTAAAATTCGGATAAAATTTAGACGCAATTTAGAACAAAAAGTTTAGAGCATCTGCACATTAGATAGTTTCTTCGGTATTTACAACGCGTTTATTGTGAAACGTTGCAATTTTAATCTTAAGTTCATTAAATGTAATATGTTGCAGAAAAAAAGAACTGTACGTATTTATCGTCGAACATAAGATTGAAATAGAGATAGGAATAAAAATATTATGTACAAATAAGCGAAGATCATGGTTGGTTTTGCTTAATAATATTTTTGTATGTATTTGTACAATTTTTTTTTGTAATTTTCAATTCGAGCAAACTGTGCAATTATTTGTATTAGCATTACAATATTTGTATTACAATATAATAACGTGTCGATTTTTCTCATAATGCGAATATCTAAACAAATAATTTTCTATATTAGAAGATTAGAAAAGATTGAAAATACATTACCGACTTATACGAACGTATGTAACTTCGTATTATGCTGAACATTATGTCGTATCTGTGTATTCTTATCTAAAGTAAGGTAGAGGTAATGAATATCTCGTAAATACTCGTCATTCTGCTTTCCGTTCAACAAAATGCACGAGTCATACTCGCTCGCATGCGCATTTTATTTCCGCAGTTGGTGTTGTAATTGAATTTCGTTTCTCGCCTAATTAATTGCAGACATTTACATTTATAAACAATGTCCAAGAATATTTGCAAAACTTCACTTAATAAGTAATTTACATAGATAATATATTGTTGCCAGACTTCGCTTATATATAAATTTGTAATAATTAACAATGATTAATTAACAAAAAATAACATTTAAATTAAGAGTTTAGACCGAATTTAGAATATCGTAAAGAAAAAACCATTTTTCTGATTCATTTTAGGCTGTAATGAAATAATGTGCTGTTTTAAGAATTATTTTCAGAAATCACTTTTAGAAATAGATAACATTTTTCGGACCAAATGTTTATTTTGTAAAATGTTTATTTTGTTTATATAAAATAGAAAGTATGATTTTATATTTTTATCTGTGAGTTATAAAACGTTCATAGATGAATCGCATGCGGTTGCACATTATTGCTGCAATGAAAAGTATTTCTGAGACTCATGTCAAAACAATAATACGAGCTGATTATATATATATATATACCGTCTACTATATCGTCATTATTAAATAAATATTGCAGTTAACTTTCCTTTTGAAATCAATGAAATAAAATTTATCTAAAAAATTAAAAAAAGTTGTTAATTATACGATTTATCTTAATATACTGTACGCTATACGCCTTGGATATCAAATTACTCACATACCGACGATTCGCCGCGCCGAGGCTCTTGAAATGACGTCGCATATGTTCGACAGCCTCACTAGACATATTCACGATATATCAGGCGTAATCGCGATGGTGCCGCCGATGGAGGGAGAAAAACACGCCAGATATTCTGCGTGCTACGCGCGGAAAGACGTGCGTGCGTGCGTATAATGTCGCGACGCGCACGCTCTCTCATTCGTACAACGAAGCGACCAAGAGGCCGTAATGCCGTATGGAAAAATATGAATCATTTCTCCGGGCCATTAACGCATCTGCGTATTCGCAGGGCCGCCCCCGTGCACGCTGCTGCATTCATTTGTCCGGCGGCGCCGCGACGTGGCCGTCTCTCCCTTTCGGTGTACGTCCGTAATAATTTCGTGAACCCGGCGCGCCGGACCGAGTGTGCAAAAAGGGGTTCGAAAAACGTATCGACCGTAGTGAAAGAGAGCCCGGTATTAGAGGAGCAAGTCGAGACACTCGTCTATCAACGCAACCGCGTGATTTCTCTCTTTACGCGCAATGGAGAACTCAGCAACGAGAAAAAATTGAAATATTTTCAATTTGTTTTTTGCTCCGATATGCTGTTAGCAACTCATTCGATGGAGATATTGAAGATAACTACTTCGTTTTAATTCCTTCATGATATCGAGTCATTTAGAAAATTAATTAATTTGTTTGTATTAATCTCGCGACCGTGAGAGTTTATAAATTAAGAGTAAGATCGTTTGTTCTTTTATCATTCGATATCGAAAATCATAATAATAACACACATCATTTTTAATAACTGAATAAGAAGCATGTCGTGCAGAGAGGTCTTCATCTCGATTTATATCATTTTTAAGTGATCCATCAATAATTATTGATATGGGCTGTGTTTCGATGGGAGGGGGGGGGGAAATTATAAAAATCTGATCCATGAAGTATGTGAGATTTAAGGATGTTCTGTTGAGACAATTTAGATTGCAAACTGAAAATATATGGATATACACTATATTCTTAATAAAGGATTATAATATTTTAATTTGCGAATTTGAATAGAAGTGCGATCTTAAGAAGATTTTATATGTAAATTTGTCACAAGTTTTATCACACGAAGAGGATCTATTGTAAAAAGGTCGATTATGTCTGTATGCATTATTGTTATCTTAGAATAGAATATATAAACATTATACTGCACAAACATCAAGCGTGGTTTCTTTGCCTTCTTTTATATTTTGATCATTTGAATTCTATTCATTGGAGCCTAATAAATGTATTATTTGTTAAATATAATAACAATTTTCAGATTTTCATTATATAATAATTTATCGAGAATATACAGGGCACATAAAAGTCAAATATAACGAAATATTTTAAAACAAAAACTCAAACGAAAAGTATAACATAAACGAAAAGTATAACATAAAATACTCTGTAATTAATTAAAAATCATATATATATATATATATATATATATATATATATCTCAGATATGCAAGTCGTATATGAAGAAGGCTCTCTCAATCGTGAGACCGAAACATATATATATGATTTTTAATCAATTACAGATTATTATATTATATAGATTTTTCGTTTGAATTTTTATGTTTTAAAATATTTCATTATATTTGACTCTGTCCTGTATACTCTCGATATTGTTTTTTAAATTAAGAGTCCTTCGTTCTTGTAAAAACTTATTATAATTTATGTTTAACCTTCATCTAGCATATTATAATTTATTATTATGTACAGTTTATAATTATAGATAATAGATCTATAATCAGATTATAAATAAACAAAGAAAAGATTTCTTGTTAATTGCAGCTCTACGATGAGAAAAATGACGCAATATTGCATTCAATAGCGCAAAAGCGGCGATTAATCATCAATTGCAATTTTATACATGCGGTACTTCGGAAATGGTGACCTTCGCATTTACAAAATCATCGCAATTGTAAAACAAATTCGATGGACGAGCGGCGATGTATTTTGCATTCGACAGGATTCGGAGCTCAAAATCAAATATTACATTTCCCGAGATTACGCGTCGGCACAGAATGGTGTGCTGTACCGTATAATTCGTATCACTCGATAATAACGGCGTAATGACGACTGCTATCGCGAGTAATTAAACTTGTATGTACATACGGAGCGCACGAAAGATCTATATACACCATGACATTTAGTATCTTTAAACCTGAAACATGTAGAAAAACATAAGGCAGTGAGACGCAATAGAGAAAAACGTAACATCATTTCCTTACTTCTCTATTGCGATTGGCCAATTCACTTACTGTTTACGTTTACTACCTTTTACGTTTTCCTATACGTTTCTACTTTTAAGGCCGTAACAAAAATCATAAAACATAGACTTAAGCCGAGAGAAAATTTCTGTAATAGTAACCTTAAAACGTGAACTTAACCCGATGAGCCAATCAGGATGTTACTTTAAATCTACGTAATCTGGCGGAAATAGCAGTAAACTTATATCCATAAGGCAAATTTCAACCGATCGAAATTTGTCTCACGGATAAGTTTACTGCCATTTCTATTTCCGCCAGATTACATAAATCTAAAACAACATCCTGATTGGCTCATCGGCTTAAGTTCACGTTTTAAGGTTACTATTACAGAAATTTTCTGTAAAAGTACACATTTTCCGTAAAAGTAATCATAAGATAGACGTACCGTAAGAATTAAAAGTAACAATCATAGTAAAAAATTGTCAACAATTTTCAGTTTTGATTAATTGACTATTCTTATAGTATACTTCTTTCAGTTATGATTATCAAAAATGGCGCTTCTGTAGTGGCCCTTATGACCATGACGCACAATAAACTTAAGCAGTAAATAAATCAATGTGTTGGATTGGCTACTGCGTACATTATGGCCTTACGGTCTTTACTGTGATTAGCCAATTCGCTTATTGCGCTTAAGTTTTTTTGTGGCGCCATGGCCCTTAGGGCTAGATCGGCGCTCTCTCTTTCCCTCTCTCTGTTTCTCTCTCGCCTTGTAGCGAGAAAAACGCCACCGCGGTCACATAGCGGAAAGTTCCTATTTGTTTCCAGGCCGCGGAGCGTAATCTCGAGTCTCGCTCTCGCGAGGTATCGTTAACCGCCACAGAGACACGAGGGAGCGATACGTACTATGTACGTCGACACGACTGTTCCGTCTGTATGTGTGCGTGTGCGTGTGCGTGTGCGTGTGCGAGAGGTATACCGATATGAAGGATGGTTTAATCAATGTCCAAGGTTAAGCGGCACAATTATTAGCGCGCGCTCGTTGCGACACGCTCGTTCGCTCGCGCGAGCAATACCAGCGTGTGCGTTGGTGTGCGTGTTTTGTGACGCACACTCGTTACATAATGACGTGGTGTGGTCGGATCAACCGTGCAAACACGAATCGCGAGTACTCCGACCACGATGCTCTAAGTTTCCGTACTTTTCTGCCATTCGGCAGAAATTTAGCAGCTTTTTGCTGCACTGCTCTCCTTCCTTTCTCTCGAAGAAGAGTAAAGGGCGAGGAACGCGCCGCTGCCCTTTTACTTACATCACATAATTTTTTTCAATGACATTTTCATAAATGGCAACTATTTATAAACGGTCTTCATCGGTGGATAAGAGAATCAATATTACCGTAAATCACAACATTTTACGATAAAAGTATCCTAGATTTTCCATATAACTTCTTTATACATAGTTTTTTGCTAAATTAAATTTTATTTTACCTTGACAAAAACAATTGTTGTAACGTAATAAAGTTACCGAATGTCTGAGTATAAATAGATAACAATAAAGTCTACGTATATGTAAACAACTAAATTTGTCTTGTCTGACTGAAGAGGAAGAGAGATGGATAAAGATATGAAACGCTTAAGTATTTGCTTTATCTTCGCAAAACGCTCTGCTATTCTTTCGATCGAGATAGCAACACAAGCGCGATTCGCTCTCTTCGGTCGCGCTTATAATAAATATAATGCGTCGTTGAAAGACGTCGCCAAAATTTTCTCGCTTTTATCGCCTGATAGCTAATCCGACCGTAAAACGAAATTGTGACGACAATCTCGTTAATGTCACATACTACGCACACTGCTCGTAAATATGAATCGCGAGAGGAAAGTGGGGGAAGCCGAGTGACGATACTTGGCGAGTTCTGGTCGAGTTCGCTACGAATTATATAACGGGGACGACGCTGCAAACAGCGCAAGAATGAACTCTAAACGTTTAACGCGATCTTTCTCTGCGAGAGTGTCTCTCTCTTTCTCTCTTACGAAGGTTCCACGTTCCTTTCGAAAGGTCGTCTCACCCGGCGAAAAGGCGAACGAACCCGCCGAGGAAGCGATCGGCAAAATCGCCGGCTCATTTTCGTGTCGAGCGCGTAGAACGGTTTAAGTTAAGTATCCGTGGGATATAATTTTCCATCGCGGTAACGTTCCTAATTTTGCGCACACGCGCCATACATACACTCCGGTTAAACAAGCAAAGAGGAAGAGAGGCAGCGGAAAAAATCGCCGGTACAACGAGCCACGAACGACCCGCAAGACAGCCGCAACTGCATAAAATTTGCATATGCACCGCATGCGAGAGACCTTAGCGTATTATTAGTATATAGCGGGATATTCTCTCGTCCTCGAGACGGTTTGTGAATCTTAACAATTTGTCCTCTGTCGAATTCGTACTTTCGGGTACGAACGCCCGAAGTGTCTTCGATATCAATTACCGGAAGGCGGTTAACAACATCGTAAATTTCGCGGACTGTCCGTCAGCGCCGTGTTCAGTTAACATGTCTGTGCAATAAAGATCTAAGCATCCCGTCGCAAAACGCGCAAGGCATGAATATTAAAATATTGAAAAAAGGAGAAAGAGAGAAAAATATAACTGATTAATTCATTAAGACGTTCGTGATTATTCCGATTATTCGAATATCAGGTTGTGATCGCGATTTATGGATAGATCTATAGAGAAACGCTCCTATAATGCACGCTTCTCATCTTGTTGCTCTTTTTTTTTTTCTTAATTATTTCCTGCATCGAGCGACATGGCGAAATTCTACTTTATTTAAATAGCGAACGGATGATATGATATTTTAGAAATACTTTCACGGCTCTCTCGAGGAGATCGTAAACGCGAAAAGAAATAAAATCTTTCATCGATGGAACTCTGACGATATTTAAATCTGGCCTAATATTATAATTTCACGTATCTTTGTTGAATAATTCAATAGCAATCGAAGGCTCGCCCGATGAAAAATTGTTCGTATTAAAAGTATCAATTGTTCCCTGAAGAAAACGCAGAAATTATAACGTCTTTCGTAAAGAGAGTCCTTTAGAGGTCTTATAATCTTTTTTCCACTTATATTATTTTAAAACAAGATGAAATGTTAATGAATAAATCTCTTGGAATGAACTGTATTAAGATTTACGCGAACTGTATTAAGATTTTAAGGAGTTCGTTAGGGGATGATCATTAAAAATTAGTTTTTTTTAACGCGTTGTTCGCGCTTTTCTCGTTACGCTACGCTTTCTTCGATGTCAACCGTAGAGAAACATCCAATATAACAATACATACAGTGCGTTTCGTAACACCGGTCTGGTAACAACTTGGTCGCCCCGAGTCGTTAATGAAATCTTTAAATACAAGAACAGCGAGTTGAAAAACAACAAACGGGTGCAAAAAGGAATCGGTATATACACAGTCGGTGCATGGAGCGTTTGTATGATTTTGCAATTGCGGGGAGACGGTTACGTAAAAGTTGAAACAACACGTCGTCGGATTTCAAAATATGTATCACCATTAGTAATTTACATGTTGCACGTAAACTTCTGAGAAGCACGCGCATAAAGCGCTGATATCTTTTTTTTTTTTGCGTACAACATAACATTACTGTTTTGTCTTTCTCCAATCGTATTCCAAATTGATGACCGAAATCAATTTAAGATTGCGTTTAAATAAATGACGAGATAAACCCAATAACATCTAGATTAGACATCTCTTTTATTTTCCTACTTTATTTTCCTATACTTTAAGATAAGTAACTTGTTTCTATTATAAACAAACAAGACTTAAATAGTAAGTAAATGTCTATAATAAATAAATAATAAAAGTACATTCTCATTTTTAAATACTTACTTTCCTTTTAATTTTCTCTTACAGAAACTGTAATAAAATTTCTTGAATTCTCCCATTTCTGAAAATACATTCATTATATTCCTTTGACGATTACATCATCTTTTTTCAACAATTAAAAATAAAAAAAAAAAGCTCTCTTAATTGACACTTTTTAGTAATTTATTTGCGAGGAATCGCATGAAGATGAGCAAAGCTGAGATGGCAATGAAAAAAAGCGAGAGAGAGAAAAAAATCAAGCTGAGGATGAGAGACGGAAAGAGAAAGGGAGATCCCTCGGGCGAAACGCCGACCTCTTTAACTAAAATAAGCGGAAGTAAGTAACGAGTCGGGGATCTAAATTTAGACCATCTCGCATCGCGGCGTGTGCTCATCCTTCAGCCTGCGCTATTACGTTCAGCCTTGCCGTTGCATATCTCGTCGCGTGCTACGCGTACATACACGCACGAACACGCACGTACACGCACGTACACGCGCGCGCCTAAGAGTTCACGGATTAATCTAACCGCGTCGTATGTCGTTACGAGGATGCGTGTGAGTACGAGTACGAGTCGGACCAGCTGACTGCCAAAACAGCTGTAGCGTGATGCGCGATGATGCATTATAGTCGCCGGGCGTTTACTCACTCTCGACCCGTGGCCGAGGTCTTAGCCTGACTGATTTAGCCGTCCGACATCCCGAAACGGACCTGACTATCGCACGTAACGATCGACCCGTATCATCTGGCTTGAAACTCGAACATTGTCTTTACGCAAAGTACGCAGTATAAATATTCTGTCGCAAAACAAATAGAAAAATCTAACAAGAACATTCGATATTTATTATATCTATACAAGATATGCCGAATTTAAATGGCCAAGGTTTTAATGTGCGTGTAGGGAATCGATAAACGAAGAAAAAATCTTTTAGAGATGTGCTCGTTCTTTTCGTTCGTTTTAGAGAAAATCGCAAAAAAAAGACAAAACGTTTTCGGAGTATTATTGTTTTTAAAGTGGAATATTATTGTTTTCAAAGTGGAATATTATTGTTTTCGCATACGACTTCAGCGATAATACTTCAAAGGCAGTGCGAGTAGTATGCGCGGCGATTTTCAAACAAAAGAATGCCAGATCGGCGAGTCATTTGATCAGATCAGTATTTAGCTGCAATACGAGCTGTTCGTACAAGATGCGTGCATTGCTGTAAGTGGTTCAATATTTTTAACAATATTTGCATTAAGCAAATGACAATAAATAAGTATGAATGAATAAATAATAAATAAATACAAAAATGAAAATTACTTTTTATCTTTTTAATTAATGATTTTTTTCCAAAACAAAGCAAAAACGAGCATATTTCTTTTTTTCTTAGTTTATCAATTCACTACACGCTTCCAA
This sequence comes from Acromyrmex echinatior, assembly GCF_024713525.1. NCBI lineage: Eukaryota > Metazoa > Arthropoda > Insecta > Hymenoptera > Formicidae > Acromyrmex > Acromyrmex echinatior. Next base: position 16,588,454 of record NC_141852.1, on the reverse strand, counting down.
AGTTAGAATATTTAAATTCGAAACACCCGGTATAGGTATAAAAAAATATCATTTTAACAATAAGATTGTTCAGTTTACTTTTTTCTTTTAAGTAAAAAGAATGTTTTTTTTTTATAATAGTCTTAAAATACTTAATACAAATGTTGAGAGAGAGAGAGAGAAAGAGAGGAAGCTCATTTTATTTTAGATATTCAAAATAAGAATTTTTTAATTTTTTCAAAGAATATATTAAATTAAGAAAAATATATTAAACGAGAACATATTGATTTTATGGAATATGTAAACAATAAAATTTTATCGAGAAAATAACTTTATATAATAAGCAAATCAAATCTGTTTTAATTTAATAATCTTGATTAAAGTATTAAACTTATTAGGATTCAAAACATATTATGAACAAATCTAATAAAAATTTGATTTTAAATAAATATATAACTTATGACAGATTTGCGAAAATATAAATTTTTAAAAGACTTGAAATAACGTAATTAATATTTAAATAGATACAATATATATATTCTGTGTTCAACATATATATTTAAAAAATTGAGTTTTGTAGGTTATTTCGATATACGACTTCGATATTTAATGGTAAAATGAAAAATTTTATAGAAACTTAATTATAATTTTTAAATATAAAAGATTTGAACAAAAAGTTTTCATTAAACTTTGCTGAGATTTATGTACAATATTTTTTTTTCGTATTTTATGAACCTGTTTTTATTAAATAAATTAATTAATTCCTTATCATTATTCAGAATATTAAATTATCATAATTCTTCGCAATTAAACCGACCATACAAGTCGATTATCAATTAGTTAGCACTAATTAGCGATTAGCACAAACTCAATAATGACCTCAACATGGTATAGTGTTGGAAAAACACGATATTCCGTTAAAAACAAACTTAAATAAAGAAACGTTAAAACATGCACAAAGAGTATTAAGTAATATTTATTTACAATTCTCGAATGCTCTTCATACAGCATATTTGTAAAGCAATATAATTCTTTCTCCGAGAAATTTTTTAAAGAGATATAGATAAAAAATTTTTACTGCCCCGCTTTGTCTATATCAAAATTTGTATCTGTAATTCTTATTCTCATTTTATTATTCTTAAGTTGTATCTTGTTTCTATTTATATATTTCATAATTATATATTTATATATTATATTTATATATTTATATATTTATTTCATTATAGCTTGCATATAATGTAAATATAGATGTATTTATATGACATAAATATATGAGTGTCGAACTTACGATCGTGAATTCGTTAAACCTAAATGTTTATACACATCAATTGCATGTTTTTTGCAAGAATATTTTCCCAGAAATTCAAGAGAAGTCCACACAATTGAGATGTCATCGCCTATATGCAATTTTTATAGATTGATACGTATATTTTTCTTATATCATGCAGAGGACTGATGTGGCGTTCCGATACCACGAGACATCTGCCTTGTTCATCTCGCGTAGGACATTAAATGAATCTCAATCGATTATTCAACAAACAGCATGTATATTGTTAATCATCACTGGACTACCTTCCTATGTCTAAAATAATTAATCGAAGCGGCAGAACGTCTTCAATAATCGAAATCGGCAGACAGTCTCATAATATTTATTTCGATTAATTAAGCTAATTATGCTTCAATCAGCTACACGTGTCGCGGTTACATCATTCTAAATAATTATCGTGAGAAATATGCTTCATCGGCATGTTATTCGTGGTTCACTAAACAGAAACACTGTGGAGAAATTTATCAAATTTGCTTTTCTTCTCGTATTACATGTAAGTATGTATTTTCGTATAAAACTATGTAGCTTATTCTTTATTTTTATTCGATATGAATAAAAAATTAGTATGTTGTTAAATCTTTGAGAAATTTTGAAGAAAAATAAAAATGAATGAATTCTTTTATTACATAAAAGTTATTTTATTTTATATAGATTTTAAGGTTCTTGTTTTCTCACTGCGCGAAAGTGCTTTTCATGCTTACAAAATGAAAAGATAATTCTCTCTTCTTCCATTCCGTATTTGAGAATTATAAATAATAATATTCACATTTTTTCGGAGATTATTTCAAACAAACGAGCTATCGTACGAATGCAGGTCATATCCAGCGTAGATTTCACGCGAGCGAGACGAAAGGCGAGAGGCCGTGCTGGTCTTTATTGAGGAAAACAGATGTCGTTTGGGATAAAAAAACTATTCCGGACTGATAAGGTGAAACACGCCCAAAAACTGATACCAATGAGTTACGAGGCAACGCGGTCACGAACGGCTCGGTACGTCGCGCGCTCTCATCGTTCGACACGGATGTGACTTCGAACCGATCTATCTGTAATACGGATCCGGCACGTTATCTGCGGATTTTCAATCCGACCGTTCTAGATGCGCAGTGCACCTGTGGTTTATGGTCCGCGCTGTTCGATAACGATTTAGGATCCCTAGTGTCGCAGAACGGTCACGGGGGCGATCTTTTACTCTCACAATCGATATTGGTACGCTTTCGATTCAGCGCTGCAGACGCTCGAAAATAATGTTCGTGCTATTCCCTTCCGGCAAATAAATCAAATTCTTTATTAATATAGAATTGCGTTAAATAAAACTGGTGGAAGGTATATAAAAATTTTTCGATCTTTCTAATAGATAGAAATATATGATTTTTTAATAGAGTTATCTAAAAAAAAATTCATTTATTCAGATAATAAATAAAACAAAAAACGGCTCTTAAATGCTCTTAATTGCCCGTTTTTTGCTTTATTTGTTTAATATCTCAAGAGTCCAACTTAATTATTCGCTTTTTTTCATTTATCCAGGTCATAAAAATATGTTAGTTAATGAAAGATGTATGGACTAAAAGGGTGATGGAAATTATTTTATATTTGTTATGTATTTTAATTTGCAATTGAAGACTTAATATGCATGACATATTTTCGCATTTTAATTAATTTAGATATTGTTAAGGACCAAGAAAATATATAATATTATATTATTGTACACACAGAAAAATGCATATTGTATGCAAATAATAATTATTTGTTTTAAATATTTCGAAAGTTTATATATTCGCATATTTATCATAAATTTATCATAGGTATCACTTTCATTCGAAATATGTTTTGAATCTTAATAAATTTAATACTTCGCAATCAAAATTATTAAATTACAATAAATTTTATTTATAACATAAAATCGTTTTTTCAATAAAATTTTATAAATTTTATTCTTTAATTATACATTATATATTATCAAGAAAATATTCTTAATTAAAAATAAAAGCTTTGTTAAAAATAATCGCTACTAAAAAAAATAATCACTATTCTTAGCAGTAGAATTATATTTTTCTGAGTGCATTTACTATTTTTAGTTTCATTTTATCATGCTTTACAAGATTGTAGCATTGATAATTTCTCTCATATCATGATTTTATTAAGAAGGTAATAGAATTACGATATCGCTCGCTATTCTTGAGAGCTCTATTACTTGTTGGACTTCTTTGAGGAATGCCTATTTTCTCTGACGAAGGCTGAGTTACGGAACATAATGTAATATGTTTAACCGTCATCTCATATTTTACGTTTATGTAGACAACTGTACTAATAGTGTATATGGTATATATACGATACTATAATTAATTCGCTTAACTTCAGAAATACTTTTTTATCAGGATCGCAAAAATTTAGTCCTCACAAAGGTTATTGGCAATACTAATTTTTATTGTTGTTTTACATGTAATAATTACTAAATATTCTGTATAATACACATTAAATAATAATAAAAAATTTGAAACATCATATATAAATAAAAATAAATAAAACTAAATTATTAATATATGAATAACGATAGGAGAAAGAAAGATTAAAATTGACATAAATATAAATACTATTAGTAATTATTAGCAATTTTATTTTAATTAAACAGCTCAATTATAATATGCTATATGAGGCAGAATATTTTTTCTGTTCTTCTTTTATTTATATAAAAAAATCTCTAAATGCTGGATTCTTATATTGTTATACAATATTTAATTTTAAAAAATGTAGAGAGATCGAATGTAACTTCAAGTTCTACTATAAAAGTAGATATATCATCAGTATTAATCATTGGAATATGATTGCAATGCATTCTTGACATTAATCTATAGATATCCCTATAAGAATAGACTGCGCATTCCTATGAAGTTGTCGCTATCGATTTCGAAAGAGTGAAGTAGCTTGAATCATATCGCTTTCCTTTAAAATATTGAGTTGAAGAGAGACGCTAATAGAGTCGAAGAGAGATGCTGATGTAATTCAATTCTTTCTAACGGAGCACAGATGTTGAGATCAGAACACGCACAGTCTATACCTAGCTATTATATACATCCATACATTAATCGCATATCATGATTAATGCAATAGACGTGTTCATTAATTGTGGTCTTATATCGCGCGATGAAAAAAAATTACGTGAATAAGATACAAACCGCATTGCGATTCGTGATGTTTCATTAATAATAACATTTTATTACAATCGGACAGTTTGGAAATCTGTTGGTAATTTTTCCTCGATATGATTAATAAAGGACTCATTAATTGCTGATTAAGACATGATGAATCATCCAAAAGCATATAATCAAAATTCAATAACTCCTTTGAAATACACTGTTATTAAAAAACGCGATCGATGTACCATGGTTTTCTATTGTATTTTGTCTAATTACTAATTACTCGTTTCGCGTCTTACTCCATATTCGCAATCAACGGAAATTACATTCGTGAACGGAATGTGTTATGTGAAAGTGTACTGAAATATAAGTCTCGTTAAAGAAACAATTAACGCCCGTAAATATCGCGACGAAATAATGACTTATTACTCTCGTTTCCCTTATCTTGATGCGAATGAATCGTGCAATGTATCTTCTTCGATAAGCAACCGTCGCGTCGATACGCTTATGGCTAATCGCGGAAAGATTAATCTTGATGATAGCTAAGTATTATAATCAAGAAATGCGTTTTTTCTCGATACTTACCAAGATCGCATTTCAAAAAATAATGCATGTAAACGGCTTGCGTCGCTGTCTGCCAGCTCGAGTCTTGTCGCGACAACATCAGGGTTGATAAGAGATAATGTTTTTTTTTTAAACAAAATATTGTGTTTTTTTCAAACATGTTTTTAATTCTTCATACATGTTTCATACATACAGTATTAAATAATGTTATAAAAAAACATGTTTAGAGCATGTTAAAAACATCGATTAAGCTGCATATTTCAAACAGTATGTGAAATATGATTAAAACATCATTTTTATCATGACAACAAGTTCGTCCTTATATATGCTACAAAAACAAGTCCCAAAGAAAAATCCCAAATGGATCGTCATAATCTCGCTATTATAAAATATGATATCTAATATATTATGCCTATTTTCGCCAATGTAGATTAACAATTCCCAATTACTAAGTCTTCATCTTTTTCTTAGTTCTAAGAATTAAAACAAAATCAAGAGTAAGTTGAACTAAAATTAAAGTTAATCTACTTTAGTAGAAACGCATTAGAAAATGAAAATTCATTAGTGAAATATTCAACTATTTGTATCCCAAAACAGATTTTGATGAATAATTATTATCGTAAATATTATTTTTCGTTAGAGTGGCGTCATTAAAGTCATTTAGAATGGTTAATTCCATCCGATTGAGAATGTTTTAAAAAAATTGTTACGTGATTATTGTTAATTATTGCGAATATACTACCGTACATAATTTAATATATATACAATATTTGCATATATGAAATATTAAAAACCAATATTAATGTACTGAACAATGTAAATTGATGAGCTAATCTAGGTCGCGATATAACTATTATACGTCACATTAATTTTTATATCAAAAGTTTTCAAATTATGCTACTAAAATATTGCAATTTATCTATAGATGTATATTACTAACAATAAATTTTAATATTGTACATATTATACTGTTTTAAATTATGTGGTTTCTTTTCTGGAATAAAAATGTCAATAATTGATTATTCATTCTATTTAAATTGATTGAAATGATTAAATTTACTTCATTTGGATTATACTAAATTTATTTTTACTCTGACCAAAAAATTTATTTATGTAAGTTATTTATATATAATATCTATTATAATAAGTCTCATTTATATTATTTTAAAAAGTTTCATTTATATTATTTTAAAAAAGAATAAAATTATTTAATTTTCATTAAGAAAATGAGATTAATTATTAGGTGTTGGAATTAATTCGTAGCGTTTTACAAGTGATGGGAAGTACTTTCATTAATGTATTTTTTAATGCTCATGTGAAATAAATAACATTCTTTCATTAAAAAACGCTACGAATTAATTCCAACACCTAATAAAATGAGATTTCATTACAAAAATGTGATATTGTTTTGCTTTCTCAATTCATTAAAATTACACAATTCTATTCTTTTCGAAACGTAAAAAGATTAGAGAAAATGTATTATAATAATAAAGTAATTAATAATTCTTCGATTATACAAAAGAATGATAAACCTTATTTTTCAAATATAGATTTGACATTAAATTTAATTGCTCCTTTAGATTGAATAATTAATTATCAATTAATTTAAAAAATAATCAGTTTAAAATATTCAGTTAAAAATTTCTTTATATAATAATCAGTTAAAAATTTCTATTATTAATCAGTTTATAACAATCAATCGATTGTTATAATATATGTATAAAGAATATTTGCATATGTAAAATTAAAAGACGAAATCAATGCAAATTAATGTCACCTGAGATAATTGATCCTTTCTCGTCGTGATAATAGCGCCGATATTGTCATATCCAAATTTTATAATTAATTTCCAAATTATGTTACTAAAATATTTCACGTATTTGCAGGTCGATCCGCACAATATTAACCTCCAGTATTTTCTTCGTTATGTTTAAAGTAATAATAAATTCATACGTTCTGAATTTTGAAGTGATTGCTATGGACGTTGAAAAGGCCGAGTGCATTCTGGTGTATCAAGCGTGTCAAAACTTTCGCATATTTCGAGAACACTCGGAAGTACCTTGAAAGCATTACCGCTATTACGAAACCTCATGGTTATCGCGTACACTTTTACGGGCATTATATAATATTACTTTTAACGACGTGAATAGTAATACGGTCCGATCTTCAGCAAATAATTTTTTTTCACGGCACTTTGAACGAGAAATGAGTCTTGAGTAAAAATTTCTACATCAGCATGTATCGGAAAATAAATATATATATACATATATATATATATATATATATAATATTATATTATAAATGTAATTCATATTGTGTATTATAAAAGTATTAAATGATGATAAAGCCTTTTTGCAAAATATTATACTATGAAAAATGTTAAAAAGATTGCTAATAGTTTTTAATTTTCTATTTCTCAAATTCGTGATGCACCTTCGAGTTACTATTTGTAGTATAATATCAGATAATACGAATGATATGCAAAATGAATATCAATGTACATTTTCGAATTTATTTTGTCCACACGAAAAGGTTCTTGATTGCTAGAATGTTAAGACTTTTTGCAACATCGTTTTCATCATGCTTGAGATTACATAATTATTTTGACGGTTCAACAAAATTATTTTTAGATTTGTATTTAGCTACATTTTTAGACACTTCAGTAAAATTATTCATTGTGTGCAAGCATATAGAAAAGTGGCAATAAGAAAAGATCAATATAAAAAAGATAATTTTCTTTGTTTTCTTTGTTTATTATTATAGCGAAAGGGAAGCATTTAATACTCGGAATCCTCAGACATAGACCAATGAAACGTATGCAATAAATAACAGACAAATATAACACTTTATAAATGATATTAATGCTAATAACATTAACTTTCACCCTCTATTTTTCGATATTGCTCTTTTATATTTTATTTCGACTTTTATGCGGCTCTTACGCACATACTGAGCGACTGGTTAATTTCTCTGGAGGCGCACAAAACTTGACCAAAACGTGCCCGAAGGCGGCCATTCTTGCGGCCCCGGCGTAACCGTGGAGGCGATAAACGGCCTTAAAGCAGTATACAGGGGGACCAGGGCAGAAAGGGGAAGGAGAACCAGAGAAGCCAGGGGTAGAAGGACGGGGGGGGGTCAATGCCCTATACCGACGGCCGGATCCACCCCTAGATACGCGCAAATGACGTCGTTGATGGATCTGGTCTATGGTGCTGGGTATGGAAAAGAGGGGTGTGAGGTGGGAGGTAAGGGTGATTGATGAGGGAATCTACAGCCTACCAAGCCACTCTACGGCCCTAACTTAATCGCGCATCTCATGCTGACCTCGATATCGTTGAAAACATCCCTCCCCGCCACGTCACTCGTCTCGTTCCCTGAAGCTATCGCTCCTTTCTTACCACCGCGTTTCTACTTTCTTGCCTTTTGCCGAGGTGTCTCTTTTCTCCTCATTCGTATTCCCATCTCTCTTTCTTCTCTTCCTAGTAGATTTATAACTCCTTTTTTACGCGAAATCGTACGCATGCGAAGTACTTGTCAATGCAGCACTCTGCCGTTCTAAAGTTGCACGATATCGCTTGGATTGCGTAAAGTTTCATGCAAATGATAACGAAATAACTCTGTTGAAATAAAATGGAGTATCCAAATAATTTTAAAATTTACTATGCAATTTTTGCAAGAACATTTGTGGCAAATCTTAAATAAAGAAAAGATAAGTATATTACAGAATAAGAAGAAAAGGACAGTGGAATATTTGAAGAAAATTGTAAATAAAAAAGGTAAAGATCTGCATAAGGAATTCCAGATTTGATCCTATATGATTTTATGTATCTGATGATGGAAGATACAGTCGGAAAGCTTTTGCCAATATCATAGACTGATTGTGAGAAAATACAAGATAAAACGTAACTCGACATAAGCGTATTAAAACTTCATCAGCAAAACTCGGGAATGCTGAGAAGGGAAACGAAGTGACTCAAAGAGAGTTTGAAAAAGAGTCGGGAAAGGCAATCGGCGAGGAAACGAAAAGATAGATTACTAACGAAAGAAAATACAATTAAAGACGTTGGGGATAATTTCGAGCGGTGACCGAAAAGAAAAAGAAATTTATATACTCACTCACGTGCTATGAAGGAATCGACTCCGAGGGATATAGAAAGGGAAGGATAAGTGTAGGGATGGGACTAAAAGAGGCTGAAATACAATATGGGAAACAGGAGCGGAATGGAAGAAGGCGAGAATCCTCTCGGAACGGCAAAAAAAAGTCTTAATTGTATCTCGATTGGGTGGAACACTGTATTTCTCTCGTTTGCGCCCTTCTGTAACATCAGATACTATCGTCACATTGACAAAGTGAGAATCTTGAAGATTGTAACGCAGGATATTCTTATTTGTTTCTTTTTATCTTGGAATTGCGTTTTATGTCATTTTCTCTCCAAATCTATTAGATTGCGCAGAGGAAATATAGGTAACACGTAACGTCTGTCGTCAAGCATAAGATTACCACTGTATTTAATATAAAAAATTACTAGAAATAACTGTAATATAAATTGTTATATGTATAATAATCTACATATACATATAACAATTTTATTTTTATGTATTATATCTTTTTAAAATACAGCAAAATATGATTCAACTACATTTTAACATATTGTTGTATCATTTTTGCGTTTGTATTCTCTTTTGATAAATATTCTGTATGTTTTTAAGTTTAATTTTCAGTTTTTAAACATTAAACATTTCAAATCTTTGTCTTCTTTCTTTAAATGTTCAAAAAGATTAGCCAAATATATATAATTAAAATTTATGGACACTCGATGTAAATTTGTTTACGTGTGTGTTTATCGAATTATTGTAGAATATCTAGTATGCACTTTTCCAGTTTGAACGTTTCGATATCGATTTATTATAGTTCATGGCAAGTAATAGAGATGGGAATCCATCAGGTATTTGATTGCAAGATGCCTGGGGAAAGAAGCTATTTGCAAATGCGCGGCTTCGAGGACGCTGTTTATTAATTTCCCTAATGAATCCGCTGCGCTAGAATCCGAGATAGAACTGCTCTTTCGCGTACACGAACAATTAAGTATCCATTAATTGGGCACAGGTTTGAAGGCTCAGCCTTCGCCAATCACTGAGTTTGCTTTGCCCTCTAATTGTCTTCCTAGTAGAATACACGTTGACGTACACAGAACAAAATCCATTATGTGTTACAATTAATTGATGCTGATGCAACAGTGTTCCATTAGATTCACATTGACAATATACAAGATAAAAAAGGATAAAATTTTATATAAACATGACACCAGTCTCGCAATTTAAAAATTAAATCTATGAAGTAGCACAGAGAAAATGTTCTCCATCCTAGTTTTCGAACTCTCGGCGAGTTTCAAACTCAATTTCTCGACTTCTTAAGTATTTCTAACTTTAAGAGTATATAATCGCAATATAGATTTAGAATTAATATTCTGAAAATTATTAAGATAAAGAATAGGTAAGCGCGAGCTGTAAGTCGCTAAGAAGAATTGTAACTGTTCTTGTGTTTTGTCGATTGCGAATCGCATGAACACAAATACTATTCTACTGTGGTTTTGCAGGACCGCGGAAATAAACATTGCGGTCTCTCGAACGGGTCGAGAAACTCTCGACAGAATAAGTCGTGTCATGACTTTCGCCCGATCATTTGACCCACCGATTATTACGAGCCGCGTATATAATAAGAGCATAACGTTGGTAGCATTAATTCGATTGGAAGTGACCGGTGTCAATGTTAACACACTCATAAATACACGGAAATAAAGCCTATAACACGCAAGGCGAAAGTACGGGAAAAACGACGAAGGACAGGCTACATTCGCCTCTGACTGATTTCGCAAACTGACGGGTTTGCTTCAGAGTTCTTGCGGAATATTTAACGACGAGAGATTCACATAAATGATTCGGCGAGCTATGCTGAGATGAAGGAATCCACGGACGCGTTCATGGTGGTGGAAAATGGCGAAAGATAGAAAATGGCGAAATATCATCTGTGGACTCAAACTTGACCTTGATAGCACGGAAACGCAAGGCCAAGAGAAAAGGAACTTCCACCATCCTGAAGGATCTCGTATCTCGTTCGTGCGTGCTTCGTTCGTACGTTTGCCCGATGCTTTCAACCATTCTCGTTTGCCTCCGACCTTCCTCTCACTCATCCTTTCAACCCCCTTTTTTATTCTTTGATGTGGAATCTTTTGTCCTTGGGAATAATTACGGAGCTTTGTTTCGATGACGGGTTACATAACGGCTTAAATGCACGCCACTAATGGCATGGGGCAAAAAGCACAAAGGGCTACCCGAATACTGTCAAATCTTTATTTATAATTTGTCCGAAAAATCGTCGCGATTAATTACACAAGTCTTGTTTTTCCTTAACACCAATCTTTGCGTCGATTGTACATAATGTACCCTTTCTCGGACTTTTAAAGGATAAATTTTCTCGATTGCTTATATTATTATGATGTAATAAATTTGATCTTAATTATTGTACATAAGAAATTTTTTATGTAAAAAGAACTGAGAAGTATTATTCAATAAGTTTATTTCATGTCTCTAAATATAACTACGTAATGACGAATGACTACAAGACAGATCTATTTATATGTACATACATTATTGTATAACTCAAAGTATGTTACTGCTGTAGGGATAATTGATTAAATTAGTCCCTGATGATTAATTTGGACACAATGTAGCTATCGTTAGTCAGAGAAAATGTCAGTAGTAATAAGTATTTGATTTTTCGTAATAATATAACGCGTTCCAAAAATATATCTGCTAACATTTATAAATATTTAACCGCGACGTCTGTAAAATCGTCAATCACGAGCTTCTTTTTTCTTGACGCGATTTTTAGAGCATATTGTCGCAGGTCACTGCAATGCGGCTGACGGTGGCATTCGGTCAATAGGCGCACTGCCAGCTTCATCCAGCTCTAAATAAGCTCATGTTCTATTTTGCGTGAGAGAAATCGCGTATGCATGAATTCGCGAAAAAGGCATGAAATAAAAACGCAGGCATTCTCATTACATTCTTTCCATTATTTAATATTCTGCGTAAAAAAATCATTTTGCCATGGATTTTTTTTTTTAAAGAATGTTGGAATGTTTTATATATTATTAAACATTTGTTAAACTCTCTATTTTTTCCGCAACCCATTTCGTTCCGTTTTCATACGATAGAGAGGAATACGATCGGGTGTTTTTCGAGTTGGGAGAAAATATCGCGGAGAAAATAATGAACAGTCACGAGGACACGTTTATTATAATCTCTCCTCACTCTGCAAAAGTACATTTAATTAAAGGCGTCGAACGAGCGTATCTCCTTTCGGTAGTTTCTCAGAGATGGCAGCATTCCTCCTTTCTAGCTCGTCGATCACCTGGAAGCTACCTGCACTCGGTCGATAGTCGGGAACACGCGAATAGCAAGAGCTCCTGGCAAGAGGCAACCTGACCGCGCGCCGTCGCGCGACTGCTAATCTTCCTCTTGGAGCGGCTCTGATATCTTCTAGATATTTCACTAGAAAGATGAGATCGCGATTGCGAATCCTACACGGAAAAAAATAGATTGGGTGGTTCAGCTATAGGTGGTTCGCTTGCTGCGCGAATTCAATATTTATAATTAAGAAGATTTGATTTCTCCAACAAAGAAATTATGTCTGTAAGCAGTGTAAGCAATTATTAATATGCTAGCAGGTTATTCTTTGCTACAAAGAAAATTACTAATGTAATAAGCTATTTTTATTACAGCAGCAAAATATGCGTTATCTTAGCTAACATGTTTTGTTTGTGATCTATGTTAAATTGATTTTTATATAAAGTTGCCTTTTTGTATTAACAAATTTACTATTGGGTCATCTAAAAAATATCCGCGGTTTTTAGATGACCCAATATATTATAACAAATATAATTATCTATAATTAATAATTTTATTCAATTTTATACAAGCTTTGCTGCCTTAGCAAAAAAAACTGACTGTCTCCGTATATTGCAGCTGTAGATTTGCTGAATCAGTGCAGGTTTTAGTATTTTTGTTGTTTTAACAAATCTTTTTTTTCTGTGTATATCTCATACAACATCGTGATGCCGCATCGCGCTCGCAAATTCCAGATTCGAAATGCAAAAACATGCCGTTTTAATAAAAGACTTCCTAAGATGTAAGAATAATACCGGAGAAGATGACAAATGATCGAAACGAGTTATCGAAACCGCTTGAAGCCGTTGCGTATTTCATAAGGAAATATTACGTTTCGAAAATGAGAAAAAGGACGGGTAATACTAATTTAAAGCGTCGCTAAATTCCCTTCAGAATTTAAAAACTAAATTTATTTCAATAATAAAGTTTCCATTATTTTGTTTCTCTCCAGTTTGGGATTGGCATTGTCTGATTGTGATGACGCGAACACTGGTTGCTGTGTCATAATAAGCGAGATTCCACGTCACATGCCGATATGGTACATGTCCGTTAACTCCTACGAGTACATATTACATCTCTCTCTCTCATACCTACGTTCTTATTTCGATTAAATAAAAAGAATATAAATGTCTGGAAAATAAGATTAGAAGCAAATATTATTATGAGAAATAAATAAATAATTTATACAAATTATACGTCTAAATAAAAAAAATAAATAAAAATAAAGAGTCATTAATAAATATTGCAAAGTATTAGGTAATGCTACAAAAGATAAAATTTACGGTCATTATTGAGATTACATCACGAAGAGAAAAAATTTGCTATAAACACTAATCCTTGCCATAATTTCAGTAAAGTCCATTTGCAAATATAGGGATCGTAAATTATTTGCAAGTGTAACAAATATTTATTCTTTTTCGTACTCGCTACAAGAATTATTTGCAACAAATGTAAAATATTTGCAAATATGCAAATTTGTTTGCTATAAACAACAAACAAATCTGATAATTAAATTTTGCAATCTATTTGCGTTCATAGCAAAATTATTTTCCTCCGTAACGTTACATTTGATGTGTCTCGTTGCGAGTCCCTAAAAAATTAAATAGTATCAGTAGACATACTGATTCACGTAACGACATTCAGCCTTCAGTCGCGACATCGTGATATCAGCAAGGAACAATTAATCTGAAGGCTGAATGTAATGTCGTAATGTGGACCAGCTTGTTTGGTACTAATAATTTTTTGGGGACTCGCAGCATAATCTGATAGTAGGTTTAAGAAAATAAGGTCTGATAACGCGACGACGCATGATATGCGAAGAGAATGAAGCGATAAGATCTGAGTAGACTAACATGACCAAGTTTTGAATAGTCGGTCAAGCTGTAACTATAAGTTGTAAATTGATTAAGCATCTTAGATCGACTTTCTAGAAATCTAAAACATTTATACCTATTTTCTTAGTCAATTCTAATTTAATTTTCTTTTATTTCTCGAGCTTCCAGCTGTAATTTTCGAAGTTCTCGACGTTGTGCCAGAATTTCGAAAACGCGTGTCAAGATAGCGAATAGCTCTTCGCTTTATCTCGCACAGGCTTATGGGAGATGATATCGCATCGTCGGAATGTAATTCTTGAGCAAGGCAATTTTTCTGTGTCGCGGAAGAGATAACGGCATCTTTGTTCTTGCGGCACGAAAGAATTAATTTGGTATCATTAAGTGTTGCTAAATTATTAAAAAGTTATTAAAGAATTAAGTCAATAATAAATTATATAAAAATCAAGAAGTTGTGGAAGAGAAAAATCTGTCAAAAAATAAATAAAAATTCGAACATTGGACGTTTCATTTCGATCTTAAAATGTTACGATGTGGAAAGACAAGGTCTCTTTCATAAGTGGACTAAATTTAGAATCGCGCGACCTTTGAAACTGTATCATAAATGTTAAAAAAATGTATACGAGGAAAGCCTAGAACGATATCAATCATAAATTCGGAAAGTTACATAATCTTCCTTCAAGGAAAAGACAAGCGTTGTTCCCAGCGCTCTCAATGTGAGGAGGGTAACAGGATCCGCAAAAGGAGGGTTCGTACAACGTTCTACAAGCGGATCCATATTTTCCTTCTTTCGAGAAATATCCCGATGCGGAGGAAAATAATGAGAGCTGAAGGAAACCCTTCTTACCTCTCCCAGAGGCCAGTTACCGATCGGCCCTATTAAACCGGCCATGGCACGGCTTAGTCTCGCGTCCTTCCGACAAGTTTTCTCATATCGACTACGATCGATAACTACCCGCATCCTCAACTCCTCATATAATCTCTACTAATATCGTATCTGGATGGCGCCACCTCGTGACAGGCACATCGTGGATTTGTTGATGAAACGGCTCCGCGACCTCAATCCGGTATGATTCTCTTTTTCCACCCCATGGAAGGGGATTCGTCACCTCGAAAAAGATAAGTGAATTCTCGCCATTATTTTCGGAAAAAAATATCGAGTCTGAAATTAATACAGTTTTGATGGATAAATAATTGAAAATAAATAACCACAAGAAAATTGTTTTCGAAATGTTTAAAAAATTATCTACTAACATAAGATAGACAGCCAGAATAAGAATGCAAACGTCAATGATAATAACATTTATAAGAAAAAAATATGTAAGCTCGTTAAAATCTAAATTCAAAGTTTATAATGATGCTCCCCATTTGCAGAAGTGTTTCGTTAAGAAAAGTTCATTGACTTCGCGCAATTCTTCCTCTGGCAGACTTTTCACCCTAAATTCAAAGAAAAGAGACGGACAGCGCAGAAGGGCGCGTAGTCACTTCCGCTAACTGGAAAAGCAGCACGTCGGATTGTGAAAAATCAATAAAATCGCGCACCGAGTTTACGGTGGATCGTAGAAACGGGGGTTCATTGACTCTTCGCGTTTCTACCTTCTACGATCTACATGTTCTTAGAACCCAGTCGAACTTTGTAAAATCGATAAAGACGCTTTGGAGCACGTGCTCGTAGAACGGCAGTACATTTGATACCCCTCGGATCTAATTTTCTACATGTATCAGACTATTTCTGAGAAACGATCATGCTACATCATTTATGCAGAATCGTAAGGAAAAACGGATCGTATAGATTCTTTTCTATATGGCGCATTTAAATATACAGGGAATGTGATTTCTCTTCGACGATCTTGATTTTATATTGAGATCAAATTTTTATGCCAGCGTAGCGAAATTTGAACGCTAACATATTTATAGACTTACTGCTGATTCATTAAATATTATTATCACGCGCTCGCACGTTTGGTGTTAAATATAGAAGCTTGATCCTATAACGTTTTATTTATACAGTGTGTCGCGGAATATGTTCAATGTAAATAAGAAAATAGGATTAGCCAGCGCCGTAACGTGGGATCTAGATTTCTGATCAAATACCGTATTTCACGTTCCTCTCTATATGTATAATATAGTTTCTTCACAAAACATCCTTACAAAATTAACTTTTTTTACTAGTCAAGAAGACTTCGCGTTTAATTTGAAAGCGTGGAATATGCATTAATTGTTTTCTTTCAAGGTCATGATGGTGCGGCAAACTTTGATGTGTGCACTTGCACTCTCGTTATCCATTCACTTTTTCAATTATATGTACACGCTTATGTACGACTCGAGAAAAGGTGAGGGATGTCGGAAGAATAAAACAAGAAAGAGAAAAAAGGAGGAAGAGAGAGAGAGAGAGAGAGAGAGAGAGAGAGAGAGAGAGAGAGAGAGAGAGAGAGAAGGGGAATAAAACACATAATCCAATGAAACCCTAGGTGGAGAACGCGGCCGTTAAAACCACCCTCCACGATTCCATCGTGCTACTAGCTGATTACATGACAGTTACATATAGGTCAGAAAATGAAATTACAAAGCCAACATTATTCAAGGACGCGTGAAACGTATATTAAACACAGCCATTTATTCAGAGGTAGCCGTGGGTGATCCACTCGCATATCCATGAATGAAACTACATTTATTAAAGGGGTAAGATAAATTGTCCAACACTTTATACATTATTGTTAACTATGTTATATTAGTAGCGCTCATGATATTTTAAGAAATAAAAAAAGATGTGAAAAGAATAAAACAAACAAGCAGTACACAACAAAGTTGAAAGAAATATTGTTTCCCGAAGTTAAATATTTATCTATAATTTATCTATATGACGAATTTAATTCAAGTGCATACGTTTTTCTGTATGTTTTTTTAGCTTACATCTATTTTGAGATAAGCTCTATTTTATAGATAAATACGAGGATAGTTCGAAAAATTCTCGGCCTAACACAGAAATGACGCCACACATATCAAACTGCTATAATTTGAGACAAGTTTGATCTTGCACAGAGCTACTGTTAAAGTTTGACAAATGCGTTCATTAGTTTTGTTTCGGTCGTATAAAGCAACCAACTTTTGATTCCATCATGACAATGCACCTACTCACACTTCTTCAATAGCGCTTCAAATTGGTTTCATACACACTGTATTCAGATTTAGTCTCGAGTGACTTTTTTCTCTTTCCAAACATAAAGAAATGGCTGGCAGGAAAAAGATCAGCCTCAGATATTGAAGTAATCGATAAACTAACGCTTACTTTGAAGACTTAAAGAAATCGCATTACATGAACGGTATAAAAAAGTTAAAATATGGTTGGAATAAGTATATTGAGTTGAAAGGGACTATTTTGAAAAATAAAAAAAAACTTTGCTAAAAATTATTCAAATCTTTCGTTTTAGTTTGAATATTTATTTTCCTGGATAGCCGTAGTCGAGAAAAAGAACGTTATCTAAGATAGATTAGAAATTTAAAGTGTCATTTTCACACTTTCAAAAATTCGAGGTGAAAAGGGTGCGAACTAAGCTAACTTCGCAGCCAGAATAGCTTTTTCTTTTAGCAAAAAGCTCTCTTCTTAGAGCCATTGTGTGTGAAGCAATGCTGAGTGGGCGTACTTGTCGCCGCGATCCCATCTCGAAAAATGTCGTCGTGCCATTTTAGCACCATAGTAGTAGGTCAAGTTTTTAGAAAATCCAGGTGTAAACCTAGGTCAGCTCGTTCGCGTGATCATCTTCGCAAGAAAACGAGCGATTCACCACACCTGGCTCTACCGCAAAAGTTCAATAAAGTTTTCCTCCTAATAGACGTACCGTATACTGGAAACTGGACGTGCCGATAAACTTTGAGAATTTGAAACTTTATAATTCATGATGGACGATACTTGAATCCGATTACTCGTATTTCCATGTAAGTTGCCATGAGGAAAATTAATTTCTAAATTCTTCTTGATGTCTAAAGAGCTTATATATTCTTGGAATATTTTCATTTAAAGTCGAATAATATTCGGACGTTGTAATAAATCTGAGTTATTATATTATTATTATAAGAGAACACTCAAAAAAGATATTCTGCCAATAAGCGGGAAATTCCTCTTAGCATTTCTTCTAAGCAAAAAATCTTACATGAATCAGGCGTATATTTATAACATATAATCGTTTATAAAAATGAGGACACATGAGCTCTGATCAAAAATAAATTCCTCTATGAAAAATTCTATTATAATAACTCGAATAGCCTTTCAAATAAAGGATACTAGCAGTACGCTTTTTTGTTAAAAAAAGTTTATCATTTACGTGTTACCGTAGCTACGCGCGTATGTCAATACATGCAAGACATTCTTTTAGTATTGAGGCTTACAATCTTAAATCCAGCACCTTATGATTATATAAAATTTCTCTACTTTGCGGAGTATCTTCTTGAGGTTGTACATAAATGGAAAATCCTCTGACATTAACACAGAACCGTTAAACGGTAGAATATTTTTTTTTAGTGATATATCGTGTTTTCTATACGATATTTTTAAGCATTTATCGATTTTAAATAAACGGCGGAAACAAAATAATATACAATAATAATGTTTTCTAATCGGTCTTTTAGAATTTTCCTTTTTAAAAGAATTTTCAAAAAAGAAATTTATATTTATAGAAAATATAAAATCTGTTTATAAAATTGTTTTTGCATAAGAAGGTCTTATCCTCATCAATCACTTTTTCTGTCACCTGCTCCCTTAAGTGTTGCCGTTCATCTTCTTCTGCACATCCTTCTCTTTTGTGAAAGGTTGACACTCTTTGCTGCCATCGACGTGGTATCACTTACATACTACATCGTTATTTAACTTTGTTTTTCAACGGATCAGATTTTAATTGCGGTAGAGATACGAGATGGATTAAAACAAAAGAACCTCGCCACGAAGATCGCTAACGTCGTCTCAGCAATTTTCAAGATAATTATACAAAGCAATGAAGGTGTTGATTTTCTGAACGTACTGAATCTTATGTCCTTCTTTCTTTCTCAATCGATATAGCATGATATATAATTTAAAAATAACTTTATCTTCAAAAGACGAAATATAATGAGCAGAGTTATTATCGTTACAATAGAAAAGAATAATTGAGAGAAACGAATATAAACTACTCTCGTAATTTTTCAAGCAAGAAACCTTTCTTTTATATCATTTATAAAAGTATTTTCATTATATGTGAAAAGAAATAATTCCGATTATATAAAGGAGTATATTAATATACTCTATCATATCGTTTTAGTTTCCCATTGAATACTCTCAGCAACTTTAGTAATGCACCCGCATACATCCGTAAGAGAAACATGGATACTCAATTATCACACATCCACCTAATTCAGATTACCTTCTTCGTGACCCGTCAATGGTAGCTACTTTCTCAGCACTCGCATTGTCTTCTTTAGAATGTGATTCGATCGATAAATCTCAACGATGCCGGACTATAGACATTCCGCTAAACTCAGCGCTCTTCTATTTTCACCGCCCGCTTCTTTGAAGCGAAGGAGACTTTCGCGGCTATACGACGAACCCTTTCGGGATCAAGTAGATGGGTTCGTTTGAAGTTAGCTAGAAAAAAAATCCGAGATTTTTCGCGCCGAGGTGTCCAACCCCCGATCCCGTTTATCCTCTTTCTCTCTCTCTTCCTCTTCTGATTGTTGTACGGCTTCGTCGTACGGAAACTACCCGACACGGTAGATTCTCGGCGATAGCACCCTTGCCCTTGACTACAGAGCGCGAGAACGCTCGTCTGAGGGGTTTGTTGGCTTTCTCTCTCTCTCTGTCTCTTCCGCTTGTTCCTTTCTTCCTCTCTTTCTCTTCCGGTAGACAAGGGCACAAAAAAGAAAATGAGGAGCGAAAGGGGTAGAAGAGGAAGGCGATGCAGGCGAGACGCATGTCGTCCTGCCTTCACAGCTTTCACTCTCTCGCTCTTCTCAATGCGATGTGCGTCCGTTCATCCATCCGTCCGCATGTGCGCACCGCATAGTTGCATGGCGTCGTCTCTCTACGTGCCGACGTAAAGTGAGTAGAACGCGTCGAGTGGAGGGTGCAGAGTACTCCGACGGTGCGTCGAGTGATCATTCGGGGTTGGATTGGTTGGTTAGTTGTTCGATTGGTCCCCGATCCTATATCCTAAGAGACTCATTCATGTAAAGATCGCTGCTGTATCATGGCATAACAGCAATTCACGAACAACGTTCGTATAATAGATCGATTAAAATGAATACATATTTCCTCACATTTGTATATAATCATCGTCCATCTTGTTAATATTCTGGTCGACTGTGTTACCGCGAATATTGCAAATAAATTTATAATAGGATTAAAATTTTGCAGAATGCTGAATGGCACTAGGAAATATTTTCATGTAGTTTCCATACTCGGCTTCGCGCGTTAATTGCTCTTCAATTTCAATGGCATCGTTATATCTCACGTTTACGCGGGTTCATATTGGGGCGATCGACCTCGAGTGCACTCTTGATGTAATAGACATAGACTCGAAGCGACGTAATCAAACGGTGCATTAAATGCAACGTTACGACTGAAGATCGATTCGCGGAATATATATAGCGGAGTACGATCACGAACGTCGTGCTACGTCAACATAAAGAAGTCATAGTGGACGCTATATTTTATCGTTATGTTTCGTATAATTAGAATCTACAAGTCGATAGCGGGAAACCAACCGGTGCGATACGTCATAAGATACTAGTCTTTCCTAATTTGTCCATAAAATCATTGAAATTCGTATTCCTTTTCATTATTCTCACGTTATCGCGCAATAATATATAAAATCTGTGGCAATCAGCCAAGTTTACGCTTTATATCTTCTGTCGAATTATTTGAAGGGGATCTACAATTGAGGTCTAATTCTATTCTATTTCAGAATGCGTAAAGTTCAGTAACACAGACAACATGTTTTTCTTATATTGTCCTACTTTTTCTGTGCAGATCATATTTACGCATATTTATAATTAACGTGCATTATTTACAAATTAATATTATTGTATAATTAATAAATCTATAATACATTCGCCTCTTAAAATTATTACTGGTATTTTTCTTCGTTTTTTTTTCTAAGTAGTTAAAATTAAAAAGTTTATTCATGTCGTACCGTACCTGATATATCAAATTCGAGTTGCAGATTCGAGGATAAAGCGGATAGGAGCTTTGTGAGAGTATAACGCTCTCGTAAGATATTTCATGGAATTGTTAACGCATTCTCAGCCGTTGTAAACGCGAAAGAGAACAGAGCTCTCTGCAATTACGACGCAAGACTTTAAGGAGAAATTTCCATGTTTCTGACTTAACTGATATTAACACGCGGACCGCTACTTTCGTAGATATTGCACGCTCGTTGTACATCGTCTCAATTGCACACAGCTTATAAAAGTATGAAACATACCTTTCAGATGTTCTGGGGTGTCCGCTGCGCCGGCTCGCATAATGTCGCTCAGATAGTGTTCCAAAGTCCTCATGTTGTCTAACGGTGAGTTTCCATTAGCCGTCATACGATCCTAGAAAATATCGAGATATTATAAATCTTATATTCGTAATGGCTCCTATATAGAATTACCATATCGAAAATTTCAAAACTAGAACTTACAAATAAAAAAAACCACCGGACATTTCGCTTGCACTCCCAGACGCATACAAAAATGCATGTTGGTTAGTAAAATTAATCAAAACGATTCATCAAAATTAATCAATAAATAATTATTTCATATCTAATTGTTCATTAGCAGTAGTAACGTAAGAAATTTCTCAATCAATTATTCTTCTTACATTTGACTGTGATTGATCAATTTCTTATGGAAGGCTCATTACGTTTATTGCAAAATCTGGATTAATACAGAGTAGCGCGAAATATTTAAAAGATTTTCTCAAATCCCGGATGCTTATAATTATTCCGGATGCTTTCGAAAACTCCTCCCGGATGCCCTAAAAAAGAAGATAGTGTTCGGAGAAAAGAGAATGGATAGTAAATCTACTTCTATAACTTCATTATTATTACATTATGTTTACATTATTTTATGAGAACACGCTATTTTTTAAATATCGATATTCAACAAGTAGAAAGTTCAAAGGGCAAA
Organism: Acromyrmex echinatior; assembly: GCF_024713525.1. NCBI lineage: Eukaryota > Metazoa > Arthropoda > Insecta > Hymenoptera > Formicidae > Acromyrmex > Acromyrmex echinatior. The sequence goes on along the minus strand of NC_141852.1, from coordinate 16,566,030 downwards.
TGAGCCTTTTGAATTCTCTACTTATTTATTATTTGATACTGAAAGTCCTGTACTTTTATTAATTTTTCGATATTCAAAGGCAATAATTATCAGGCAGATAAAAAATATGATGTTACAAGTTATTAAAATATTTTAATAGTTTATAAAATATTTTACAATTATGTATCTAAATATACGATATCTAAATCTAAAATCTAGTTCTCCTCAAATCCGTGAATTTTATTTCGAAATGCGTTGGTGATGAAATGTTTACCTACTTCACTTAATTTCATGTGAATGATGCTTGTGAGTCTCCATTACGACGATTGTTTTAGCTCGAGGATATTCTCTATAATATATAAAATTCTCTATAATATATAAAAAGTCGTGCATAAAACTCCATGAATTTTGGATTTTTCAATTTCCGTCGCGAATCATTTCAAGAGATAAGATGCTTACTTCTGGTTAGAAAAAGCTTTCTAGCGGTGAGCGAATGTACTGGATGGAATACCGCGTAAACTAGCAGCACTCCCGGGAAGGAGGACAAGTGAAGCAAAGAACTTGAAAAACGATAAGAGAAGTAACATTCCCGGTGATGGAAGGAAGTATTTGCCAGAAAGAAGCATGCCACCTCCACGAGCAGCAGGAAAGAAAGTGCAGGGATAAAAGCTAGAGAAAGATCTGTAATAGGCCACTTGTAACGAATCAGGGAGTGTAGTTAAAGCGGGTATGTATTCAAAAGTCTCCATTCCCCGCCGTCGCCACATCCTTAATGCACATCCGTTTTCCTTCTTTTATTTCGGCTATCGCGAGTAGTCGTGTTCCCGGCGAAAGTTTGATAGAGCCCGACACGGCCTTTTTTTCGAACGTCACGCCACGAAATTGTCGACTTCCTCGCGTGGAAGGTTCGATAAAAAAAAGTTTGATATAAAAAGAGCCCCTAATTTTAATAATCTTTGCGATCAGATTAATATATTATATTTAGTATCGTCTGTATATCTTGATATACGCATTATTATACAAATTCAAGTGAATTATGAATCATCATTTAATCGTTCGCGCTGATAGCGATTTTCTACCAAACAGAAAGATTATATTTAATATAAATTATATTTTGAGTATTTAATATAAACTATATATTGAGTATTCATATATTATTTAAAATGTAATGCAAATTGTTATATTAGATAATAGTACAATGATATTGTACTATGATATTGTAATATTAGGAATAAAAATATATAATTTCGATTTATTTACTGAATAGTGAATGATCGAATCATTTTAAGATTAGTGTAAAGCACTTTTTCCATGTTGCTTGAAAAATGCTTGTCAAAAGTAATCCAAACGAGTACGTCTTCCTTGCGCAGCAATTTCTTTGCCCTGATTTCTTCTTGTGCATGTAGTACCTCGTAAAAGAAACAGACAAGGAGTTATGAGGACAAGAAATGGGCAAGACATGATAACGAAAGAGAACCGAGATTCTTTGAAGGTGACCAATTGAGAAGAACGGCCAATGTAATGAAAAATAACGGGCGGTGGCACGGTGTAAGAGAAATGTCTATTCGCGCAAATAAATGCTCCTCCTTGGAGCATCGCCGAGTGGACGGAACGTCTTGGAACGTCTGGTAGATATAAATGTTTCATATTTCTACATGTCCGTCCTCTGAAAACATCTATGAAACATCTACGAGCTATGTGCGAAGCTAGAAAATAAATATGCGAACTTTCGACACAAGAATAGAAAGATCTCAGAAAAAAAGATTAAATCCAAACTTGAAAGATTTCTGTTTTTGTTACATTTCAGTACATTTAAAATAATCTATGTAAACATATGTAATATCGCATATTAGTATCATCGTTACTAAATGAATTAAAAATCATACATATATGTATTATAATAGTTTATTTGATACGCGATATAAACAAATCTGTTTCGGCATGTGATCTTCACACGTCTCGTCCATCCTGAACCAATATTGAAATTTACGGCAACGCGAGTGCATCCTTTGCCGTTCTGGAAGAAAACGGCCGTGACACTTATTTGGTCAAACGTGGCGTGGGATGAGGAAGAGGGAAAAAGAAGAGACGAATATATTCAGGTATATATATTGTACGAATCCGAAACGGAGAAGAACGAAAGGGGTGGACCCCCTGATGTCGAATAATCGTGCCCATCTTTCTATGCCGGCATAGCTGGCGGAGGTGCAAAAGGTGGCCCCACCTTCTCCTCAAACGCGTCCCCTTCGTGCCGCCCGTATAACTCTCTGGTCCTGATGTCTCTTCCTTCCTTGTGTACGCGGACCCTCCGGACCCCACCTGGGTACCAATCCGTTTCCCTCTCCCGGGCCGTTCCGTGCGCGCGCGTGCACGCACACAGGCGCACGCGCGCATCCACGCATCCACAAGCACTGGGCTCACGCGCGAACACACACACACACACACACACACACACACACACACCGCACGCACACGCACATACCTACATGCACACAGAGGGGAAACGTTTCTCGGCTCCATTCCGTCTCTTTCCAACTCACGCGCGCGGTGGAAAATCAATATAGGGAAACCAGGAAGCAGCGGCAGGGCGTCGACAGCAACCTCCGTGCAGGCTCCGTCCCGGTACCACTCCTACTCATCGTCCCCGTTCTCTCGTGCATCCCCTCTCTCCGTTAACCCTCTCACGGTTCCGCTCTCCCACTAATTCCGTTCCCCGTGCTCTATTCGGTTTTGCTTGGTTATAGTACTTTGTAATTTCCACGTTAGTCGTTAGGGGTTTTCTGTGAAGTTATTCGCGCGACTGTTTATTAGCGATCGACAATACCGTCTTGACCGTGACTACCACTGCTTTCGATAACTACCCCTCCTAGGACGACACTGCGCAAATTTTCCCCTACCATTGTAGAGTAGGTAGGTATGCGGGTCGAGACAAGGAGAGGTAGGAAGACTGCTGCGGAATTGGGTGATCCGGAAGGAGACCCGTGAGGAAAACACCGCCAGCATCGTATGTACTATGTATACGTCGGGAAACGCTAGTTCCCGTACCACGACGGGTTGTACATCACGGAGATGTATCTTCGGAAGTACAACTGGCAATTCGTTATCCCATCCGCGCAAGAGGCAGATACCTATATTATATACCTCCCCCGACCAAATCCGACCATCGCGAATGTACATTGTATCGAATTCGCGAGGCATCCAAAAACGCAAGCGGATCCACAACTATCCTCTTCGATCGAAGACACGCAGTACGCACTCGCCATGCAATTCTCCATCCAGTGCATCAGTACGAGGGTTTCATTCGACCCAGAATCCCACGCGCATCCATGGATGTGAGGCGCGCGCGGTCGCGGTTGGCCCAGTTCCGAAGTTGGCTGCTCGTAAAAAGCAACGACACCTCCTCCCCGCTCGTGATCTCCATATATATAGATATGTTATGTGGCTGTGTATGTGAGCGCGCGCGCTAATACTGTCGTTCCTCTCTGCTGACCCCACGTTTGCGAATGACCCGTGGCCTGTCATGGGCACGTCCTGACCTGGTCGGGGATTGAATTATGGTGAGCGGAGCAGAGGTGCTGAATGTAATCCAGGAGTGGTCCAGGAACACGGGTGTAAACGCACGTAAATTTTCTAGGGGCTGACATCGCGTGTCCATTCCATTTTGCGCAGTCTCCGCGAGAGCGAGACGGTGCGGGCGTGACGTAATGTCCGCATGACCGGTACGACATTCCCGGCTTACGTTACGCTCGTTGAGAAATGGGAAAAATTTTGTCACTTTTGTCCTTTTAACACAGATATTATCCGATACTTTCGCAAGCACACATCTCACATGCGAAGAAGACTCTTCAAAAAAGGCATAAGGCAAATTCGTATCTTTATGCTCAAACTCTATGTGTTTCGAAACTTTCACCATGTGTTATAGAACATAAAATTGTATTGTCTGTATAACCACCAATTACGAAAATGAAATGGTATCTACATTAGCAAATAAAGCAGGGCGCCAAAATGATATCCACACACGAAACGCATGAAAACCGCAGGCTGGTAGCCCATCAAATGTTCATTAGGATACACTTAGAGAGTATTAGAATCTTACCCTAGATAAACATGCGATTAATTATGTGATAAACATATCTATAAATCATCGATTTAGGGGATATAGGAAAATAACGTTCGGAAGTAAGTTGGACGATGATTAATTTCACGAAAGGCAAATAAGACCCGGGAGGACTTAGATAAGGAACTAGAAGGGGAAAAATGTAAAAAGGGAAGAAATGCGTGAGGATAGAACGAATATATATGCAGACGCTTTTGAGTAACGCGTTTTACTTCATGCAGTCCCGTTTAGTCTAGACAGGAACGGTCCCAACCTACCAAGACCATCCTTGCCATCTTTTGTGCAATCCCCTTTTCTTTTGCGATACAATGTGTTTATATTCCACCCTCGCGATTTATCCGCGTTATTTTACATGCGTTTACACGTGCGCACGTTTGTATCCTGCATTTAGATCGCGAAGAGAGGGTAGTCGCGTCCTCATTGTGATAGTTGGAATATTCATTATCTAGAAGCCAAATGCGACGAGTAATTATTATGTCGGACGTGTGACACTGTCATCATTGCAAAGAAGCGGTGGGCACAGAAGGTGGATAGGGAGGAGAAATAATAACACGAAAGCAAGAATGTATTACATCGGGAGGGATGAAACGAAGAATTCAAACTGTGAGGCACAATATTCCGTAATGTCTGTTGCGGTACATTATGATTGTATACTTATCCCGAGTATCTTATGTACTTATCCGGTATCTGATACCGAAATGGAAGTTACTTTTTTACGTTATGCATGTCCCCACGTGGGCGTAGCATAGGAATAATTTAGCTAATCTAGCTATAATGTCCAAAGAATCGCATCGTACATGAAAAATCGATCATTTCTATTAAATACTAATCAATATTTATTGAGACACAAAACTCATAATAATGAGAAATTAAGAATCATTACTCAAAGGCAAAGAAGGCGGTAACCTCATGGCTTTCGGAGCTTAGAAGTCAAGAATCAATGAAAAATTCGATTTACTACGGTCATATCCTTCTCTCGCTTCATGACCGTAATAGCGTCATCCGTTATCCGATCCGATTACGCGGCGTGCGAAGTCCTTCCCGCAAAACGTAAGCGGAGGGTGCGGATGGCACGCGGAGAGGGTGCAATATAACCTGAATCCCGAGGCGTGTGCGGAAGCAACGGTTCCAGCCGGCTAGCGCAAAGTAGGTCACCTCCATGGAGTGGAGCTCGCGGGTAAGAGAGGGGGTGGCGTAGAGGAACGCACACAGAGGCAGCGACGTCGATGTGCCACGATGGCGGCCAAAGGGTGGAGAATGTGGCGAGTACTGTTGTACTATCGGCTCTCGCTGCGGACAATAATTCTGCTTTTGCTAGTTTAAGCTCGCTGCTTAATGCATGGTCGGAATATTTAGAATACAACGATGCCAAAGACTATAGTTCAAAGTGATATAACTCTCTGATCGTTCGATTCTCTATCACAGAACTTTTCCTATTAATGCAATTTATGTGGAAACGAGGTAAATGTCTTATTTGTAAATTTCTTATTTCAAATTAAAGATAGCGAAAACACAAAGAATTTATTACTTTTAGCTTTCTTTCATAATTTTGTTCATTAGCTAAAGTTCAGGACAATAGAGAATTACAATTTTTTTTCTCGCTTTAATATAAACTAAAAGGAAATAACGGGTCATTGACACAACTTGATTAAAAAAAGGATCCAATTATCTGAGTAAATGACTCTTAGTTTAGCATTTTAATATTATTAACAGAAAAAAGTAATTATCGGAAGACGTTAACTTCCAAACGACAAAGATTTAAAAGATCCATCTAAAAGAAATTTGAAAACTTTGAAGAAACTCTTCCGAAAGCTTACGATATTTTTTAAAAAATTCTTTCATACTTTTTTCCAGTTGTAAATTTTTTGTATTTTAATATCATCTTAATGTCATTAGAGAATTATTTAAACTCATATTATACATAATAATATAAGATAAGGTAAACGTCCCAGCCTTCAAACACACAGAATTTATTACTATTAATCTCTCTCTCTCTCTCTTAAATAATTTTTTTATTATAATATTATATTTAATTGTATTAAAAAATTATAATTAAATTATAATATTACATTTAAAAAAGCATTTAAGATCAATAATAATATAAACAAATAAAGTTTTATGTAAATATCCGATTACTGGAACGTTTCACATTTTCTTGCGTGTACTTACAAATGTGATCGCGTACGTACGTTATTATATCGCGACAGACTAATATTATCTTAGTTGCTTCGTGCTATCAAAAAATCATGCTCTCGCTAGCGGCAAATGCCAGCGTGTCCAGCTCGCAACAGTCATAACGTACCTTTGCGGTAAATGGATCAGGCCAACAAAATTACGTAACGTATCGAACGAATCGAGTTAAACGTCAGGATGTAACTGGAAGACTTGGGTAAACAGCCATCGTAATTCCCCGCGCTCGATACTGGGCGGCCACCGTGTCTATGCAAGCGGTTAGCCGCATTTCATTACATAAGGTACACGGGCAGCCTCGGTGAAATATGCGTGTGTAATAATCTGTCGATACGAGACCGTCACCGCTAAATTCAATCTATTATCAAAGCAAATATCATGGAAGTCAAGAGGCAATCGCGCACGATTCGTCCTAGCTGTTCTAATTTTTTCCTCGCTGCTCCCATTCGATGCGATCTCGTTGTCGTGTCGCGTTTTGATCGACATTACATCGGGAACTAAATCCTAGCGACTTTATGACAAAGATCTAAATTATTTCTGCTATAAGACTTTTACTAGAATTTGTTTTATGGATGCCCCATATATCACCAGATTTATGGAGCGATATCGTTACTGCTAGTTCCGCAAAGTAATACATAGTTACAAAGTAATTCGGTTTACCTTCTCTATTTGAACTTATAGAAAGAAATCATTTTTATGAAGATATCATGACTTTCTTATGACGCTACAGATTTCATTCAACCTTTGCATGTGTTTCCCGACGATAAGCGATAAGACTAAAGCAATAAACTTAAGCTTTAAACCTTAAGCCATAATAAATTCACCAATCATAATCGATTATTCTTCTCACACTCGACTGTGATTGGTCAATTTCCTACGGTTTAAGCGAGAGTTTAAGGTTTAAAAGCTTAAATTTTATGCCTTAAAATCTGTTGTAAATGCCGCTTAAATGATCGTGCATTTCTTACGTCATAAAACGTGTATATACCTTGTCTAAGAAAACATACGGGCGAAATGGAGGTTCTCGTTGAACTGCTATGCGGTAGGACGCACCCCGCGCGAAAAATCTATATCGCAGGGAACCGGAGTAACCTATAAACCCCCGCACTGGGTCACTTCGCACCGGCGCAGTCCGGAATTCAAATAGGACGATGGTTAAATTAGGTTAACATCTAGATGGTATAATGAAATGTCATGTTCAAAAATTCTCTCCAATTTCTTTTTCCCACCGGCATTTAATTTAGTGATTTAGACCGAAAAAATTGAATGAATTATTATATAATACAAATAGACATATATACGTATAAAAATATTTTTCGGAATATTCAGTTGAATTGTATACAATTTTTGTTACGATATTATCTTGTGTATACGAATCATTCGTTCTCCATCAATAGAAAATGGACAGAAATATTTGATCTTAACAATAAATGAAAATGGAGAATTTTCTTTTCAATAATATTAAATCAAAGTTAATGACTAAAAATTGTTATTAAAAAGATTCTCAATTTATCAATTCAAAAACTTTTTACGGATTATCGATGTTTTCATTGTTATTGAAATATTGACGAACACATTGTTTCAATCGTTATAGGGATAGCTTGTCTTTCCTTCGGTTAATATCTTACTTATTTCAAGGACAAATTTGCATCGTGTTGTCAGAGAGCACAACGCAATTAACACTTTCAACCGACATGCTATGCATACCACGGATGCTTTTTTTTCAAGTTGCGTTGGAGTCACGCAAAGTATGTCGGTTTAATATTTCGGTTATACGAACATGCGATTTTGCCTTCATCCTAATACAAAAAAATTCACATACATGATAGATAATTTTTTCGATTAAAGAAATATTATTCTCTGTCATTCAGTCCTCCAAGAATAATTAATTTGTTAAGTGAGATACCAGAATAAAGTATTATTGACGTAGAGAAAAATGGAACAAACTCCGAGTAATACTTATTGTATTAAAACAATAGAAGTTTATCATTTGACGACAGTTTTCATGAGAACACGACATATAAGCATTAAAATTAAGGTCATAAAATTGAGCTCAAAAATATAAAAGTCGTAATACAATAAATCATTTTCTGTTAAAAATGAGAGAGAGAGAGAGAGAGAGAGAGAGAGAGAGAGAGAGAGAGAGAGAGATTATATATTTAAATATATTACATTTCCTTTCGTAACTTTTTAACGTTTATTTATATCTCTACAACTATTTTTGTAAATATCAGACTGTAATGAGTTTTTTCGTGCAAAACTGTAGTAAAGAATAAATATCTTAAGTTCGATGTTCCTGCAAATTTTTAATTTTTTAATTAATTATATAAGATCATAACTTTGAAATCTGTTCTAATACACACACACACACACACACACACACACACACACAAAAATCAAATTTCAAAGTATAAGGTCGATATTTTTAATAAAAAATTTTAGTAAAAAAAATGTTGTCTAATTCGATCAAGGATCCATAGATACAAACGAAATGGGAGAAATTTAATGACAATCAGGACAGATTTTTTTAAATTTATTCGGCAGAGTACACACGAAAGACTTTCAAAATAACTGCCGTTGGCCTATCACGTGCGAATAAAAAGTTTTCCTCAAGAAAATCTTTTCGTGTTTCTTCTAGCCATGATGCACGCGGAGTAAAATTAGCCTCGCACCTTCGATCTATCGGAGATCAATTTCGACCCCGGGACGAGGGCGACCTTCGCGCAACATATTGCAAGCTGCTCCTTCCCCTTTTTCCAACAATCAGCGGGTCTATCCGTCCGTACGTCATTCACGTGACACGTTTTATGGGCGTTATTATACCGTTTAGTTCGGTAGCATGAAAAAATATCGTGAATAAATAAAAACGTTATTGATCAAGCAATACTTTTGCGGGCCAAGGCATTAAAAGCTCTGTTTCCTCACGTTCCAAATTATGTGTTTCGTAATGGCGTTTTCACGAGCTCACCGCGCACGAGGAAAAAAGCGAGCGTAACTGCGACGGCGTAGTAAAAAAATCGTTATCTCTATACGCGTATCCATCACGTTACGATTTTTTTTCTCGATGTGATCACCGACACAAGCGTAACTACGATCGTGTGGGGGCGGGTGGGTGCACGCACGCATACACGCGTGATCGGTATCCACTGGCGATTGGTCCTCTTAACATATCGGCTAGGCGACCTACTGCACGTGCCCCGATTCCCCTCTCAAGGTGAATGACGAGCAATGAGTTATCGGACTTCGAGCTCAGGCATTTCTTCGCTCTGTTAGACGCTTTTGCCGCATTACCTGCGCGCGTGCGCGCGCGACTTCTAATCCGCGACACACTTGTGCCCGTATATTATTCATCGACCGCTCGAATACAGTCATATCGCAAAGCAAATTGAGAAATCATGGCGAAAAATCGAAAAATCGACGAAAGAGCGAAGAACGGTATTTTTTTCCTTGCGTTTTCTTCCATTAATATCTGTTATTATCGGTTACGATCGTACCGTTTCATAATCGATATAAAATGTTTTAGTTATGTGTTTCAGAACTCGAATTTGTTTATAATAAATAGGAATTGTATTTCATATAAATCGTAAAGGTAACATTCCAATTTTCTTTATGAATCTTAAAGAGATTTAAAATTAGAAAAAGTAAAGAAATTCTTTTAAAAGATATATAAATAAAATGTCATACACGCAAATCTTGTATTGTCTTCTACGAAACTCCACAAGATAAATTATAGTCTTTATATGGTAATTAAAATTTTTTAAAAACTGTTGACGCATAGATCACATATTGTAATTTCTATTGAAGGTAGTATTTAATTGAATCGGGGTATGCAGGTCATATTCACGACTTGTTTGTATACGAGCTAATTATTCTCGGCGACGTACAGTCAAATCAACGATGTTAAGGCTACCGATATGGATAAACGTCTTATACTACATGCGGCGTTCATCTGTTCGTTCCTTAATACGTAATCATGTAATAATGTCTATCAATATAAATCTAACGAAATGTCAAATTTTTGTGTAAACGATTAAAAAAGTAAAAACAAAATTTATAAACATAAAGGCAATTGATATTTTAATTGTAAAAAAAAAATGAAAATATCGAAACAATGCTTATCAATCAACATCAAATAATAAAAATAGAATCTTGATAAAAAATTACATAAAACACTTTTACTAAAATCTGCTCAATCCGATTAATTAGTGAATTAATTAGTATTTAGAGATATATTAAAATATATGCAATTTTAAAATATTTTATCAGCAAAGACATCTCGAAATTTCTTTAATTTAAAAATTTATATTATACTATTGGTATATTACACAATTGGCATTTACAGCGTAATATTATCGACATTTTTTATTATAATGGCATGCGATATTCTTCAAATATTGTAGTTGTTTTTTTTTCACGATTCTTTACAATAGGCACCATTATTTGGCATGATTAAGAAGTCGCGATGAAAAGGAAAGCGATGTACCGTGTATAAATATATAAATGTTGAAACAAGGTACGCGCGGAGATGATAGCTGAACGACAGTATGACGACACCCGCCATTTCTCTCGGATAGTATGCAGATCTATTTTTGAGTGGTGGCTAAAATAGCTGAGCTTAAACTTCTGCTAGACACTGTCGGAGTTACCACGTCGGAAAGGAATTAGGTCAGACTTGAACGACAAAATAAGTATCAGCGGAGTAGTTTCAGATAGCGCTGATAGATAACAAAAAATAAGTGAAATCGATTATTAATGGCAACCTCGATAACTCTTATCTACTGTAGGGAAGGTACAGGTACTTGCTTAGAAATGATGTCTTAAGGGTAATGATTATGTATTTTTAAATAAGAATATTTGTTTTTTTTCCATGCTCTATTACCATTATTTTTGATAATTTAATAATTATGATAAAACAAACATTTTCGTCTTTTAACAACTTCAAATGCAATAAAAATGAAAAGTTATATTCTATATATATATATATATATATATATATATATATATATATATACTTAATAGCTACTTTCAAAGAAATATAATTTTTAAATAATTTAATAAAGACATACTTTGTGTGAACTAATTTCGACTCTCTTTATTTAACTGTTATTTTGCAATCCGTAAAATTGTTACTAATATCTCGAATAGAATGTAAAAAGATCTGTCACAAAGAGCACAATGAATAAAAGTGATAACGATAATATAAATAAATTTTATCCAATAAGAGTATATCAACAGTATTTCGTAACAATCCTGTATTAAATTTATTTAAATTAAGCTTCATAGTCATGTGAAATCAGAATAATATTAACGAGATTATTTATTCATTTGCTAACTGTACCACAAAATATATATAATTCTAGTTTTAAGATCAATATCGTATTAAATTTGATATAACGTCATTGTACGCTGGACGTGAAAATGGAACGAAGGTATGGAAAAATATATAATCGAGGAAAACGCTGACCTGTATTTTCATCGCACGCCATTCATTCCATTATCTATTCCTTTTCTATTTCTATATATACTTGCTATTCAATGATGGCACATGTGCAGAACGTAACGTGTTACGGAGATTACACCGAAAAGTGAAAGACTCTCAGAACACTTTCGATATACGGCTTCGACCTGTAAGTTTCCTTAGTACCTAGCGTACGTGAGATATCGTTATCACATGGCTAGATATGCGAAATGACGAGAATGCCACGCGGTGAGAGATAACCCGGATTCTACCACGTAAAATTCCCTCGTGGATGGAAAACGCACGCCGTAGATGCCATTGCGGCTAGTATTAAAGATCCTATTATCGAAATTTGATCACAAAGAATTTTGTGAAAATCCTTCGTTTATAATTCCTTCTGTATATATAATTTTTTAATATGTACAGTATATATATACATATACTACTTACGCTAACTTATACTGTCTTGCTCTATAATCTCTCTTAATTAAAGTTATAGAATGAAACTGTATATGTAGAGTGAGATAGTACATACATAGGGGAAAAATTTATATATATATATATATATATATTTCTCTTTCGTAGAATTCTAAAAAAATCGCTTGTGATTAGACACTATTACATTCAGAGAAAAGTTATGTTTAGATTAAAGAAATCATTTTTTTGTTGATTTTTTTAAGTTGTTCATTTAAAATGAAAATACCGAAAATATCTGTGAGAAAAATACAAATTTACTTAATTTCAAAAAATAATACCTAATAATAATAGCTTTATTGAGAACATGGATATAACAATATCAAATTATGTAAATAACAAACAAAATAGTAACAATCATATAAAGAAATAAATGATGTTCAAATCAAAGAAACTATTCTTTAACCGTATAGTAATACATAAATTCCTTTAATTCAAACAAATTTTTTTTTAATTGGAGAAACTTTTCCCTGGATGTGTGTATGCCAGATTTAATAAAATGCAAAACGTAGGTCGCAGGTCGCAAAATTAGACGCATGTGATATATTTCAGATCGCAATAAGCTGTAAGACGTAAGCAGAACGCAGAACGCACTGAAGTTGGATGAACTTTAACTTTCGCGTTTTGCGTTCTGTAAGCGAAAATACGTCACGCGTTTTGCGTCCTATGTAGATCCGGCTTTATAGGGTCTCTAAGCGGTACGACCGCAGCATGCCACGTACATTTACGACCTAAGTCCGGTACGACATTATCGCGTCGTTAAAAACGACGATGTCACGGCTGTACAACTACCGAAACAGCCGTTTGTGCCGGCTAAATTTAAATGCACAAAGTCTCTCTCTCTCTCTCTCTCTCGTTTTCGAGGAGCAGTTGCATAACCCGAAGTGACACGAGTAACGCATACGGTGTCGTGGCGTACCAAAAGAACGCGAAACTGCGGAAGTAGAAGCATAGCGCGTTACCTTCCACAACGGCCTAAGAGACCGCATGATTGCCGGCGCAGTTTTACAAGCGAGTACCCTTGGCTATACTACCTGCTTCAACCGCGATCGATAACGCGATGCCACTCGGCTGTGAAAAAAAGTCGAGGCAACGAGTCCGTGCCATCGGTGCCCGCGAGTCGAGTAAAACAACAAACGGTGGTCGTCCCGAGTTCCCCTTCTTTTACTCGTGATCTGTGCAACCAATCGACGCGAATAGCGTGTAGAGAAAAGAACGCAATCTAGCTGACGGCTGTGTGAGCGTAATTATCAGCACGTCGCTAATAACGTGATATTTTTATACGAAAACGAATTGCTAATTTACTCGATAATGATAACATCAGCGGTGTTGATTTTACTTATCCATTAACCAATCAGAGGTGATTGATTTTTCGCATGGACAAGGTAGAAAATCGGTTAGTTAAAAATCCCTCTCGGAAAACCTGGCATTCAACCAAATGGTGCTATTCGTCTTTACAAAAGTGCTTCATTCTAAAAGCGTGATTCATTTCGGAGATAAATAAATCGAAGTGTTCGATGCGGCAATGCTCCAGTTTACTTGTTTGGAACGTGAGGAATTTTAAAGTTGCAAAAAAATCAGATATCCCACCAATTAAATTAAATCTCAACTCTCGCATTTATTTCTTAAAGTTGTGTAAAAAAGTGGGTTAGATCAGCATAACTTCTAAGCGCTAGCCCAGCTTCCTAAATTTCATGTAGGACGGTATTCATCTGGAATCTTATACTTAAGATTGTCTTAAGATGCTACAAGCATCAGATAGCATTAGCATTGTGCTATTAGCATTATCTTAATCTTACGTTACTTAAGATGATCTTGAAATAAAAACCGAAAGAACTATAAATACTAGGATAGCGTTCAAAAATTTCACCCGGATGCATTCAAATATTATTTGATCCTTGCTTAATATTCGATATTTTTACAAAACAAACAAGAGTAAAGTGATATCTGAATATAACCGACTGAAGTTTCTGAACGCGACTTAACTTCAACTAGTAAAACTTGAAGAAAAAATTAGAAGACTCACTTGCTGAAACGGTGGCAGCTGCAGCAGATCCCTCTCCTCGGCGGCGGTTACCTCGAAGGTCGGTGCTGGTTGAGGTGGATATATGTTGCCCTTGCCGGGATACGACGTGCTTCGACGGAACTTGACCGGGCTGATACAGGAGGGATGCGCCGCTGCCGGGCCCGGATGGCCCGGGAACGTCGGACTCGGCTTGCGACCCTGCAGACCGGCTGCGGCCGCAACCGCTGCGGCGGCGTGCAAAGACGAGTGCAGCGGTGGTATATTAGGTACGGATCTACCGCGGTTCCATGGAGACAGGCCCGGACTGGCGACTGCGGCAGCAGCGGCCGCTTGCGGGCCCGCGCCCCATTGTTGCGGGGCTTGCGGTCCGCCTGACCACGCGGCGTATCCCTTGCCGGGCAGATAGACGCTTGGGTGTGACGTCGGCGGAGGTTGTTGCTGCTGCTGTTGATGCTGCTGCTGTTGTTGTTGCTGCTGTTGCTGCTGCTGCTGCTGCGCGGACGACACCTGCAGACCGCCGTGTCTGGTGCCGGTGGGCGCACCCGCGTTACCGTGCTGTTGTTGCTGCTGCGGAAAATTGTGACTGGCCGTGATGGCACGTCGTGTGCCGGTCGAAACCGCAGCGGCGGCACCGGTGCTGGCGAAAAGGCCCCCGGGTCCACCGGCTGGGAAATTCTGAAAGGCAGCGATCGAACCATTGACTGGTAACGCGGGGTGCAGACCGCCGTCATCGGGCGCGGACCAGAGGCTGGGTACACGGCCACCGGGATCAGCGAAGCCCTGCAAAGCTGATGTCGTGCTGCATGTGATGTCTTTTTCTGTCGACGAGGGCGTCGTCGGGGTAATGGCGATGTTCTCCGCCTCGATCACGTCCTTCGATTTGTCCTGTCCAGCCACGGTGTCGAGACCACCGCTCGGCGAGAGCGGAGCGGGCTTGCCAGTAGTTTGCTTCTCGATCAGTAGATCGTCCTGCATCGTGGATGTCGTTATGGTGACGGCGGCGCTGCTGATGTTGCTTGTGGTCGTACTAGGTTTCGGGCTGGTCAGGGTACTCGAGAAGAGGCTCGTCGCGCTGTAATCCCCCATAAATCACCGCGGAGCTTGCGATCGCCGAGCGTTTTTGCGACGTTGACGACTGTCGCGATAACTAGCACCCACCACCAGCTAGGCCCCTTTGGAAACTTGCTCCTCGTCTCCCACGGGTCTCGTTACTCGCGGCTCGAGGGTGTCGTTGTTATCGAACGAAAGAGGACCGCTCGCGATCGCGTCCTCCACGTAGCGTAACTCGCCGTCGTAACTCGCAACTCCCGTTCGACACGAGCGTGCGAGACAAACTATCGATCCACGGCCGCACGCGTAAAAACACCCACGGAGACGAGCTTCGGAAAACCGAAAGACTGCGATCCTCCTTGTCACGTTGACAACTTCCTCCTCGTTCTGTCTTTCGCTCTTCCCTATTTTCCTTTCGCTGTTCTCTCTTTCTCTCTCTAACTTTTACTCTTTCTTGTTTGATTTCCCACCTTCTATATCATGCCTCGATCTATTTTTCTCGGACTCAAGGCATGTGTATAATCTCGTTCTCGTTTCTCCCTCGCCCTCCGATTGCTCCACTCGCTCTCCTCAGAAAACGTTTCTCTAGATCCCACTGATGCCGTGTCGCCCCGGTACGATTCGGCAGCGACCCTGTCTCCGTGGCATCCTCTTGGTTGTTGGGGAGCCAAGCTCACTCGGCGACGCGCGTTGTCATTGTCGTCGCGACGCTTCTACGCGAAGCGCTGCTAGTTGCGAAACTACCTTTTTCCTAGCTTCCTCCTGCCTCCTCCGCGTTCGATCGCTCGCTCGCCCCGAATACCACTCTCGTTTGTCGTGTGCGCGTCTCGTTCGCGGGCTATCCCCTGGCGAACATAATTTCGATCCACTCGGCGGGGATACACACTGCTGGACCACTTGGAATCCTCCCAAATACGCAGCGCAGCGCGCGCGACCTTTTGCTTGCCACTATCACACACACGCGACTACGGATACGAGGTCGCTCCGCGGATCGTATCGCGGAGGTGGAGGCGGAGGCGGAGGCGGAGGCGGAGGCGTTGGAGGACGGGAGGGAAGAGGGCGGGAGGGAAGAACGTGTATATAGCGTATATATACGCGATACGTTTCACCACCCCGTTTCACGGCCCGACGAAACGAAACCGATTCACGTCCTTCGCGTGGCGATCGCCAGCGACTCCGCGATTCCGGCTATCACACTCGACTCGCAGTTTTCCCCCGGGTGGCGCGGCGGAGCGGCGCGGGCGAGTGAAGGAAGGTGGCTGATTTCGAGGATGACGATTCGAGATAGGATTCGTACTCGCGAAGCTGACAATCGTCGTGCGCTACCTCCTCGACGACGTGTCGTCGTCGCCGATCGCCGCCGATTGTTCCGCGTATCCCGCGTATCCGCGTCGCGGCGAATCGTCTGTCGCACGCGCGCGATCGATCGATCACCGATAAGCTCCGTTTTACGTACGTGAGGTACGCTGACGCTCGGCACGGACGGGGCTCGTCGATGTGGTTTATTGCACGCGCGCGCGCACACCGTGAACCTCGCGTGGACACTGTGACGAATGTGACGATACGCGGACTACGCGGAGCGCGCGGCGAGCCCGCGCCCGAGAGGGACGTAACGTGGTGTCGTATGCGGGGGGTCAGGTCAGGGTTACTACCACTGCAACGCGCTCGCGACGTGTCTGAGATCTCTCCACCCGGACGATAATCGGAGCGGAACGGAACGGAGCGGATTCGCACACTGCGCGGTAATCGCGGCTCGCGCGCGGCGCGGTAACCTGAGGGGCCAGCTCTCTTCCACACCTCCGCCGACGATCTCCCCGCCTACACGCGGTATCGTGCACCACCTCTGACCGCACACGTACGTCGGTCTCTCCCACCTCTCTATCTCTTCTACGAGGTACGACGGTCTAACGTTGCCTCCTCCCGATCGGCTCGCATATTTTCCCTATTTTCCCTTAACGCGGCACTTGTATGTTTCACCGTTGTCTATCTAGTAGTCTCTGCGTTTCCTCCGTCGCGCGTACGCCCTCGCACCTCCGTCGACCACGCTCGAGCTCGAACGGAACGGAAGAGCGACAGAGGAGGGCTGGTGGAGGTGCAAGGAGGAGGAGAAGGAGGAAGAGGAAGAGGAGGAGGCCCGGAAAACTCCAGCCAGCAGAGCGCGTTTTGACGACGCGACTTTCTGGTCTCTTCTCTGCTGCTGCTGCTGTTGCTGATCCTGCTGCTGCTGTTGCTGTTGCTGCTGTTGCTGCTGCTGCCGCCGTTGCTGTTGCTGCTGCTTCTGCTGCTGCTGCTGCTGCTGCTGCTGCTTCGTCGTCGTCGTTGTCGTGTATGCTTCTCGCGCGCGCGCGCGCCGCAGCAGTGCGATTCGTGCGTCGTGCCGACTTTTGGAGCACTGCGGCCGCGCCGCGGGTCGGGGCATGCCACAGCCCGTTCGGATATAAGTATCGTCGTGCGTGCAGCGCGTGAAGCCGTGCGCACTCGACGATCTTCGTCCGGCAGTCAGTCGTACCGTGTACGTCTCACCGTACTTCGACGCTGATCGTCCTCCTCCTCGTGGACGTTATCGTCGTCGTCGTCGTCGTCGTCAACGTCGTCTACGTCGTCGTCGTCACCGCCGCTCACGCAGGCGCCCTGACATCGACGTCGCCACCGCCATCGCGGCCGCACCGGAACCACCACCGCGACGCCTGCCTCCCTCCACAACTACGTCCATGCCGCTACCACCCTCTTCGCAACCCTCTAGTTACATATAGGGTGTCTTGAAATCGTGTCTCTTGAATGTTGTTTTAGCTGTAAAGTCTATGATGAAAAGATAGATGAATTTTTATCAATTAAATTTAGGGAAAGTTGTAATAGAAAAATTATACAATTATAATTTCAAATAACACAATAAATAGAAAGCGAAAAAGAGTAAGGCAAATTTTACTTTGGAATGAAATTTTTTCATATTAATAATGTTATAAGCAATAATCGATATAAGAACTAATTACTGAACAAAAATGTTTTCAGAAATGCTGAAAATATAAAAAAAATTCGAAATTACGCAAGAAAATTGTGCAGATATTTAATCTTAATCAGTATTCGCAGGTTTAGTGAACATTTTCTTTAATTACATTGCGAAAAATTGTTTATAATAAATATTTCATAATCTTACATAATTTTAAATTAAATTATCTTATTTCTCGGATTTTGATCTTCAAAATAAAAAAATCATTTAGTTTCGTTAACTTTAAGTAAAGTTAAATATCAGTTAAAGACCGTAAATATCAGTTAAAGAAATTTTGGAGCGAATACCGATTAGGGTTAATCGAAACATTTTTAAGAGTTAAAAAATTAAGTTTCGTTTTTTTTTATTTTTGAAATACATAGGTAAATAGAAACTTTATTTTTTAATTAATTTTAGAACTGTTTTCTTGAAAAATTGAGTTTAAGATTTATCAAAATATTCAGTTGAAGGCGAACAATAAATATGAATGACAATCACAAAGTTTTCATAAAATAAATCAGGTTTCGATTCCTTTTATACATTCTGCGGTAAAAGACCATCAGTAGAACCGAACATCTAAAAAAATAAGATCCAATAAAATATGATTTTTCTATAAAATTCTTTAACTCTTTAAATTTTAATTGAATCTTCTCAAATTTTATTCTGGAGCTTTTGGAGAGAGGATTTTCGGAAGAATGATATTATTGCTGTATAAAAGAAATCGGAAATCCTGATGTATCCTCGAGGACTAGAAACTGTCTCAACAACAATCGACGCAAGTGTCACGAGGCGGCAGCGGTAGCTTGATAAGCGCAGCGCTCGATAAGAGTCGAGAGAGCCGGTTTCGGTTTACGTACAATGGGACAGAGAGAGGAAAAAAGAGAGATGAAGCGAGGTACAGCCTCCGTATGGTGTCCGGGGGATTAGAAACGACGCGTAAATAAAAATATCACGACGGGGGCGATTTATAGCGGTGGATAACGAGGAGATCGCGCGCGCGCATTCTCGTTGGAAGAGGAAGCGAGTGTACGCGCATGCGCACTTGCTACGATGGTGAAGCACAGGCCACGTCCGTAATTGCACGCGGTATCTTGCATGCCTTCTCGATGTAGAGGTACCGTCTTACGGGGAGGAGGCGGCGGCGACGCGCTGCCTCCGTCGCAGGTTGGCCGTAAATCTCTCATGATTAGCCACGGGATGCGAATTACTGACCGTCGACGACGGCATAGATCAAGACGCGGCCTACATTGTTCATAAATGCGCGTTCCCGCGCTTTGACTTGCGTAACGCCCATTCTACAAATTAGTCAAATATTCTCTTCATATTTGACTGCAATTGGTCAATTCTTACAACCACAACTATTTACAACTTATGCTTACACAATTGTAGAATAAATTTAACAAGACGGAATACTTTCATCCGGCGTTACCGCGTCGAGACTAATCTAATCGTTTTGACGGATACTTTTTTGATATCATCGATAATGTGGGACGATGATAAGGTCTTGGATTTAATCTCTTTGCGATTAGCGCGATCGTTACTTTCTTTATTTTTTTTTTTATGTAAGTATATATCATGCTTAACTGATTTGGATTCCGTAAGAACTAAATGCAAAATCGTAAGACTCATTTAACTCTATATAAAAATATTAAAATAATATTAAAAAAATAAAAGGAAAAATTAAAGATAACTTTTATTTAAGGTTCGATCCATTCACCACGAATCTTTAGATTGATGACGTAAAAAAAAATGCATAATGAAAATTCTTGCAAAATATATTAAAATAGAAATATATCCTTTAATATTTTTAAATATATTCTTTATATATTTTTAAATATATTTTTCGATATATTTTTAAATATTTCTTTTAAATATATTTTTCTATATACTCACGCGCAAAAAAACCGGAATACTAAATTTCTGCACAAATTTTTAATATTTTCAAATAGCAATAACTCAGTAAAAAATTATCATAGCGAAATGTTTAAAAAAGCCTTTTAAAGCTTGAAGTCTACTCTCCAAATCGGTACTTTAAAAAATGGTCGTACTAATATTATGTGAAGTTACATATAAACATAAACGAAGATGCATAAATTCTCAAAATTTTTTACGAAATTTCACGAAGTTCCACAGCGCCAATTAAAAATTGCGCACAAATAGATTAGTTATTCAACATAGATTAGTTATTCAACATTGAAGCAAAAACGACCTTTTTGTTTCAATGTTAAATAACTTGAAAAACATTTCGCTATGATGATTTTTCACTGAGTTATTGCTATTTAAAAATATTAAAAATTTGTGCAAAAATTTAGAATTCCAGTTTTTTTGCGTGTGAGTGTATTTTTCAACATATTAAAATAGAAATATATATATATTTTTTTCAACAAAATAATATTTACATTTGAGAGTACATTTATATAATATCGAAAACTCATCTTTTCGGAATAGAATAAAATTATATTTATCTCAAAATTTGACAACTCATATATAATCATATATAGTCATATATTTTTTTTTGGTTAGGCATAATTCAATTTCAAATATATATAGTGTTATATATTTATTAATTGCCAGATCACAAAAGGAGTTTTATTGCAAATAATATTTTATTATAAAATGTTCACATTTTAGTATAGTTTGTAAGAATTTTCGATCTTTACGTAATTTTTTTGCTTCAACGTCACAATCTAAGATGGTTGTCAATAGTCGAGACAGACGTCAAGATAGAATTAAAATTAATATGTCTGTTTTCTGTTCCTGCACTAGACTGCACTAAAACTTTTTTTTTCGCTTTCGACAAATATCAAACATATACCTATTTCACTTTAAGTTCCAAAAGTGTATACTAGTTCAGCCACAGAAAACAGACCTCGTATATTTTTTTGTTTCTAGACCTTCAGATTTCAATCAAAATTTGAGTTTTTGCAATGAACAAGTATAAGATAATGGAATTAAACAATATGAAAGGATTTGTTTGTTACATCTTTTTTACCTTACGTGAGTGAGATGATTTCATATTCCCTCGATTATTCCGAACACCGTGCCGTCAAGAAGTATTGTCTTGGAATAAATATTACTTCTGTAATTAATTAATTGTTTAGAAACAATTAATTTAGACATTACTACGAAGCGATGTACGACGATCCATTGAAAGAAACTCCCAATTTTCGCAATAGAAAAACGATTATCAAGACGAAAATATTGATATTTGAAACGTTGAGTCTGCAAAGATGGTCGCAATATTATATAGAGGGCGCCAGAGTGAGCTTGCGGCCGAAATTTTATAGAGCGCTAACTCACGGCCGGAAAAGGTACTTCCAGAGTGTCTATGGTCACGTCATCGCTTTACAGTCTAAAGTCACGTCTTTCGTTGCATTACGCAAATACACTCTGGTCCCGTCTGTCTGCATATCATTGCGTTTTGACGTTTTGGCAGGAACATCACCCGTGTAATAGTTACCTCGTTGTGTATTTAATCAACATTAATTTGCAAAATGAACAGGCTCTTTGGACGTGCTAAACCCAAGGAACCGCCACCAAGCATCACTGACTGCATCGCGGGGGTAAAGAAGATAATCTATTGTTAAAATATGACCATTGCTATTTTTTTATCGCGTTACTGCGTCAATCATAATATTCGTGCTGCAAAAATTAGCCTGATTTTACATTGAGGCATGATATGTCGATAGCCAGACGTTTTATAATTGTTTGAAACAATAGGGATCTATTTGTAAATACATAATGTTCTTCATTAAGGTTGACAGTAGGGCAGACTCTGCAGAAAAGAAGATAGCTAGACTAGATGCAGAGTTGAAGAAGTACAAAGATCAAATGGTTAAGATGAGGGACGGGGCAGCAAAGAATGCAGTAAAGGCCAAGGCTCTGCGTGTGTTAAAGCAGCGAAAGATGTACGAGGCTCAAGTAGATAACCTGCGTCAACAGGCATTCAACATGGAGCAAGCAAACTATGCCACTCAGACGTTAAAGGATACCCAAGCAACTGTAGTTGCTATGAAAGAAGGCGTTAAGCAAATGCAAAAGGAATTCAAAAATATTAACATTGATCAAATTGAAGTATGTTGGAAAATAATTTTATAATATAAATACTTTAATTAAATCTTTAATTTAATGCTACATATATTGCTGTATATACAGGATATGCAAGATGATTTAGCAGATATGTTAGAACAAGCTGACGAAGTGCAGGAAGCGATGGGTCGCAGCTACGGAATGCCAGAAATTGATGATGATGAATTGGCAGCGGAACTAGAAGCTCTTGGTGATGACCTTGCCTTGGATGAAGATACTAGTTACTTAGATGATGCTATTAAAGCACCTAGTGCCCCAGACAAAGAACCTGGAGCAAGTTCAATCAAGAACAAGGTTATTATTTAATATTGATACACACAATTTTTTCTGATCCTTTAAAATTTGTTTGTGTCACATGCTCCTATCGTAACTCTTACTCCAACACTTGGAGTGAATAGGAACTTTGGAGGATGTTTGGAGCATGTGGTGAAAACAAACTTTACAGGATGGGTTGTTTGTGTTCTGAAAATTGATATTTTTATCACATTTACAAATATAAAATTAAGTAATTATGCCTGTTAAAGTTAGTAATTATATCTTTATTAAAATTAAATAATTATATCTTACATATAGTTTAACGTCTTTGAAGTATTTGTAAAGTATGTATTTAAAAAATGTATATAAATGTATCATAACTAATTTTTTTTTGGTGCATCTAGTATTTTAAAGAAAAGAAATATATAGGACATGAATGATTATAAAGGTTAATAAGAATACCTGATAATATAATTCTATGCAGCAAGTTGATGTTATTTATCATCATTATGTGAAAACGTTATCATGTCAATTTCACATCCAAATGACAAATAACATCACCTTATTACCTGAAATGAAAGAGGATGTATAGCTTATGAATTCTTTAAAACTGTATAGTTAGTCAAGAATAAGAAAAAGAAGATAATTTATTTACATATAAAAACTGCTCAAATTTCTAATTGGTATGTATGTTTTAAATGTGCTTACAGGATGGTGTTCCAGTGGACGAATTTGGCTTGCCACAAATACCTGCTAGTTAAATTTAAAGATACATCAAAATGTATAGATAAGGCAAATATAAGCTTAAGATTATTCGCATGCATGCCCAAAGACGTAAGATCCTTCAAAAACAAGACATACGGCTTTTAATCGATACTCACGCAACATAAATTAATGCCCTAACAATGTTTTGTTGACGTAACTTGCATAAAGGTATTTAGTTTACTTCTGTATCAATAGATTTTTGTTACTGTCTTCAAAGTCACTATTTTTATTATATAAATATTATATGTTGTACATAAAAATTAATAAATTAATAAATATTAATTATAAATGCAGGAAAATTTTTTGTTATACAAATGTATACAAATGATATAAGATTCATTCAAATTCTTCTTTTTCATCTTCTTTTTACAAAATTATTTTTTTGATTAAATTACTTGCAATCTAGAGATACTCGTCTCTTCCATATTTTGTATTTCTGCATAACATTCACATAAACTGAGAATATTTTCTTTGCTCTCAATAAAATGCGTTTCTTCGAATCCATGTACTTGCGTATAGTGATGAACATGTGCCTAAAATGCAATTTCTAATTTATAATAAAATGTATATTTTATAATCATGCAATCATGAATTTAATGTTGAAAAATAATTTTCGCAATCATTTTTGTTTATTGAATGATATATTTCAAGAATAACAAAAATGAACGATTTCAGAGACTAAAAAATTATGCCCGTTTTTTTTAAATATAAAGTTAGCTTTCATTATAATGTACCTTTTTCTTATACAATTTAGAAAACTCTCGGATTATATCTTTGAATAATGAGGACATGGCTGATGAATTAAGAAGACATAGCAATGATGATGAATGCCCCGCTGGAGGAACCGAACATAATCCTATTTTCATACAATCCTTACTCCATAAAGTAAATTTTGATTTGTTTTGAAATCTACGAAAAATAATATAATTAATATAAAATAATAATTGAACATTGCTATATGTCTATTTTAAAAAAAGCAAAAGAGATTAAACCTTTCGATATTTCGTTTTATGTCAGTCAAGGTAGTATTTCCCCTCGCAATGTGCGCTGCGGCAAGAATGACTGAAGTAGATTGAAGTGGATCTAATCTAATTAATTGATTATTTCGCGACCATGCATTCGTGAACATTTCGTCCTGCAATCTTAAATATTAAATTAATATTTTACTATTTTTTAATTTCAAAACAAAATTTAAAAGAACAAGAAAGAAAGAGAAAATTAACATACTTTGTTTCTTGCATGGTGCACATATTTGGAGCAGATAAAGTGACAGGGCTGATACTACTGAATATATAATGTAATTTTGAATAAGGTACTAAATTTGTAGCTATTTCATTCATATCCATATTTAAACTTCCTGGAAACCTGGATCCACTAAAACAAATTGCTATCTTTACAATGCCAAATCTTGTAATCACAGATCTAAAATTTAATTACCTAGTCAAATGCAAGAGCATATTGACAACGATACTATTCATATCTTGAAATGGTTTGCACGAGGCATTATAATTTATTTGGCCCGTGTTATCTCGTTTATTTATTTGAGAATTACATATATCTAAGAGAGCTTTATTCTCTACAGGAAGTACACATGTGGCATGTTCTACAAGTTCTTGAGTTGCAAGTAATGTGTTGTAAGGGGCAGTTATAGTATCTTGTATATTTGCTGGATATACACATGACACAATTCTAAAATTATTAAATCTTATTTGTTAACAATTCTAAAATATCAATTATATGTAATCTGATCTTTATATTCTCAAGTTATATGTGATCAAGTTTTAAGATTTAATTAATCAACATCTAAGTATACATATTAATTAAAAAAGCACCTTTCTACATGAGGGTAATTATCTTTTAACAGTTTTAAGACTGCTGTTCCTAATCCAGATCCAGTGCCACCTCCCAAGGAATGCATCAATAAAAATCCATGAAGTCGATCACATTTTTCAACTATGCATCTTACACTTTCTTCTAAACGATCATGATAATCGTTACCATGAACATGATATCCTATTGCCCTAGAAATCAAATTATTACACTGCGAATTTTTGTAGTGTTATTTAACATATAAATGTCTTTTTTTCACAAACTACCAATTATTTCCAGATCCTGGATAATTCGTTACAACACATGTCTGATCAAATAACTGGCGTAATGGACCTTGCTTAAACCTAGATAGAACGCTGTCTTCCATATCTACTAAGACAGCCTGTTTCAGAAAATTATTATTAAATATTAGAAAATATGTGTTAACTTTTATTATTGCAGTGTTAAGAAATTAAATTAAGTAATATTAAATACACACCCTAGCTTTAACTTTAGCTGCATTTAAGTCAGCTACATCTTGAAAATGCAATTTAGAATTATTATTTGGAATATGAAAGAAACTAGAAAAGGCATTGGAAAGATCGCCAATATGTTTGACATGATTTCGTTGTACTTTGAGCAAATTGACACCACCGGTAGTAGTCTGAATGCCATATTCATGCAAGGCTAAGGGCCAGAAAGCTGATCCTATTTGATTCCCACACTGGCCAACTAAGATATTGAAGAAAAGAAAATAAAAAGCAAATTATTTTTCAAATCGCTGTCTTCATTGATAAAACCGTTTAAATTATGTCGGTTGTATGCATTTACCTTGCACTGTAACAAATTGACTCATTATTTTTATTACATCCAGAACCTAAGATGTCGATATAATTCGTCATTAAGTCCGACAATTTCTACAATAAAAATTATTTCCTGTCAACTTGTTACGTTTGAGACTTTACGTTTAAATTGTTTGTTTACTTCAATTGCACTCTTATGTTACGATTTTTACTATAAAATCACGTAAATAGATAGAGAGTTAAGATTTAGAGGAAGAAAGAGGAAAAGAAGAAGAGAAAGATACAAAAGAATCAATTACAGAAGAAACAGATGTTTTTGACGTGTATGAATAAAAAAGAAACAGATGTTTTTATTATATACACATAAATGTTCCGGTTGGCAGCCAACATATCACCTCGGCTCGCGAGATCTCGCTCATCTCGCAACACTCGAACAATCGATAAAGATCGATTCACTGCATCCGTTTTCTCGCAACAATCGACAATTCATGTTTAAATTTTTCATTTTGTCGGCTTTTCGATCTAACCGGTCTGACTAGTGCCAGCGGTATGCAGCGAGTTGTATGGCGAAAATAATATTAGTGAATGTGAAAGAAAATTTCGTTAAACCGGGAGAATGGATAGCGCAGCTGGACTGTCGAAATGGATTCTTCTGTGTCTCTATTTATCTCAATATGCGTTCGCACGTCGTATTCTCGACGAACCAAGTAAGCTTTAGTTAACCTTTCCATTGACCAGAAGATAAGCTCTTTGATGATTCTGTTATCAGAAATTGTGCAATTGAGAAAAGCAACAATAATATATCATTGATAATTAGCTGTATGATAACACATATGCCAGGCGATATATGTACTTAATCATTAAAATGCTCCGAACAAAGTGCACAGTCATGGCTACTTATTTTGTTATTAAAATGTAATAGTTAATTATATTAGGTGTTGGAATTAATTCGTAGCGTTTTACAAGTGATGGGAAGTACTTTCATTAATGTATTTTTTAATGCTCATGTGAAATAAATAACATTCTTTCATTAAAAAACGCTACGAATTAATTCCAATACCTAATACTTTCTTATTTCCTTAATCATTATATATAATTATAAGCTTAAAATATGCAAGGTTATTTTAATTATATTCTTAAAATATTGTTTTATTATTAAGTTGTTAACATTCAAACCTTTTCACAACTTAAAATTGACAGAAGGAAAAAAATTGCATTCTCTGTTTCTAAATGCTGTTAGACTAATTTATGATTGTAAGTATTATTTCTTATACTTTACAGTTATGATATATTTTGTTTCAGAAATACATTTTTTAAATGCAGATGACAGTGTACAAAATAATCATCCTGGTCTAAAAACATATTGTCACAATGCTACATCAAAGTACTTAACACATATGTGGAGAACAATGACTGTAAGAAGCTTTCAGGAATACACATATATATAAAAGATTTTATATGATACAAAATCTTTATAAATAAAATATTTACACATATGATATAAACTTTTAATATTACAGATGCACCTGAATATTAATTCAGACTCTTATATTTTATACGATGGCAAAACACCTCAAGAAATCCACCAAAAGTATGATGAAAATGATAAATCATGGAGTCTTAATCTGTTTGATACAGGAAAACATAGGCAATTTAAGATTAATCCATTTGAAGATACATGTATAGGTATTTATATAGATTCTCCCAGTGAATCTGTCTATATAATGACATTGAAAGAAACACGTAAGCATCTGAATTGTTTTGAGATTACTCCATTTTATATGTTAAAATAATTGACAATATAGTATCCTTTATCATCAGGTATCAATGTTTGGAGACTGACAATGATGGTAACAGGTATTATAGTTTTTTGGTGTGCCAAAATATTAAGTCGGAATTCATTGTTTTATTATGCCTGTGGCATAATACTTGGAGTCAGTTTATCTGTTATAATTTTAATATATGTGGCTGGAAAATTGATTCCACGGGTATTTATTTTAATATAATACATATATTTGTTTCTAATATATTTTTTAATAAAATATTGTATATACATATTTTTCTTGTTAAGGGAAAAGCTATGTACGTAATATTTGCTGCATCGATGAGTCTTTATATTGCTAAAACATTATGGGAAAACATGCAATTAATTATAATGCAATATAGAGAATGGGTGATGTGGTATGTTCTTGTTACATCTCTGATTAGTTTCGTAATTTGCTACCGTTTTGGTCCAGTTACCAATACGAGAACAAAACAAATAATAGAGTGGTTTTTGCAGGTAATGTGTCATCTTCTTGTGTACGTTCTTTTTTTTAATTTATTTTTAATTGTTTTATGTTCACATAGCTTGTAGGATTGGCACTGATTTATCATAGTAGTCACTTTCATGAAGCATCCTTTTCATGTTGCATTATTGTTATACTTTTCTATAACTTTCCGAAAGCAGCATTTGGGCGAGCAAAGAGGTATTGGTAAGCATCGATAGGATGTAATATATAATTGTAATATATAATTGTATTCGTTGTTTTAGTCAGCTATGATCTATGTACTGCACAAACTTACAATTGTGTGAAAATTCATTATATATACACTTTTCTCCTTTTGTTTGTTGTTTTTCTTTTTTGTTATCTGTATGCATTTATACTAATTTTATAATAATTTATAGTTTTGTGGATACTTAATATTATTTGAATAATAAGTTATGTACATGTTGCTAATGCTTAAATTAATATATATTTATTTATTAGTGCACAATTCTATCTTAAGTACAATTATGTTATATTTACTTAGTTTTATGTACTATATATAGTTTTTATTATAAATATTCATATACTTTTATTAAGCTTAATACGTTCAAACAATTTATGAGTAATTTTTGTACTTACAATGTATCTTGTATATTGAGCAGTTGTATTTTTAGTTTTTGCAATAAAATGCATTATATTCTCTTTTAGGTTGCATTTCATCTTTATACTAATAAATTTTATTTAGAATTAATATTATAAATCTTACAAATATCTACATAAACAATTTATAAGCGCATTAATAACTAACTTGTCAAATATCTAATCCTTATTATTGGATATGTTTGGGCTGTATAAATTTTCCAAATATGCAATAATCAATTATATATTAAGTACACGAAGATTTTTTATATTTTTTTAATTTTATCTTTGAACATGAAAACGAATGAGGTAATAAAGAGCTTTTTCTTTTTCTTTTTTTAAATGAGGCAACACGTGTTTCCGGAAAAACGAAAATTAATTAATGAAGACCAATATCGTCAAGAAGGAATACGACAAACTAGGAAAGCTTTAAAAGGATTGCAAAACTATTGCTCCAGTCCAGAATGCAATCCTTGGAAGACAGTTTTAAAATTGAAAGATCCGATAAGGTTTCAATCTATTAAATTTAATATTACACAATACGTAGTAGCAAAGCGTCGTAATTATCAATATAAATATGAATCTTTCAGATTTGCGAAGTTTATGGAAGGAGAATCGCATTTATTAGAAGATGAAATCGAAGAACACGAAGAAGAAATTTCGAAAATTTTAGAAAAAGGGGAATATACGGATGATGATGATGACTCTTTCTGAATAGAAATGCATCTTTTCTCCTAGATATTGATCCCAATCTGAAGAGTACTTATCTGAGATACTTACAGTATCTGAATACAAGTGCTTAAATAAGAATTTCATAAGAAGTATCATGCAAAAATTTATATTTACTTCTTATAACGATAGTTTAAGCCTAATAATAATATATATAGTATTTATTTTTTGTTTGCGTGTTAATAAAGATTTTTCGCCTAAAGAGATTGTGAAATAGGTACTTAAAATAATAATATAAATTAATTTGTTTATATCTTCGCTTAAACAATTCTATGTGATGGATTTCTCAAAAATATGTATAGCTATACATGTTTATGAAATAATTTTTTTATGAAGATGACGTGTGTGTTATATTAGTAATATTTTTCTGATTATACGAGAGAGATTGCATAAAAATAAATAAAAATTTTATAATCCAATTATTTTATTGTTTATTTTCTTTACTTATTCCTATTTTTTTCTATAATCTATCGTAATATTGTCATAATTAAGCATATATGACAAAATCTGAATTGCAAAAATATTTATACATATTAAAATATTTTATTAGTTTAAACAATTTATACTTTGTTTACATTAATGTTGTATAATATTTTTTAATACATAACAAATTTATTAATTTTTTTATATGTATGTTGATTTTTCGCCAATTACATTGTAACAGATAATTTAATTGTTGCTTTATTTTAAAGCTGTTATATATAACAATAAAGAAAATATCTAAATAAGTTTTTATAAAATATTGCTTTTTTTAACTTTATAGTTTTTAGTGTGTTTAAAAAAAAATGAAAAATTGAATTTTATTTAATGCCTATAACGGTCGGATCTTATGTTAGATGCTTTAAATAATTAGTGTGAATTTATATATTAAATATGTAATCATTTGAACTGCGCGCTGAATTGATTTTCGGATTTTAAACGCAATTAAACTATTATAGTAATGTTACAAATTAAATTGACATTTAATTTGTAACATTACTATAATAGTTTAATTGCGTTTGAAGTCCGAAAAATCAATTCGGCGCGCAGTTCAAATGACTATATTTAGTACTTATATAAATTTATATAGAAATTATTAAAAACATCTAACGTAAGATTCAGTTTCAACCGTTATAAGCATTAAACTCTTATTTGTTGTTTATTCACATATACCCGGTAAAAAATTTGGTATGCATGAATATGTATAAATGTATATAAATATACATAAATACGCATAAATATTTATTAAAAAAATTAAGTTTGAAGAAATGTAAAAACATTACTTACGTATAATTATATATAAAATTATGCATAATTATGTATGAGCGATTTTTTTTACATTTTTCTAAACTTGTTTTTTTCTAAAACAAACAATGCAAAAATTATCTTTTTAATTATTTTTTTATGTTTTCACATTACTATTATTATTTCTATTACACTAAGTAATTTTACAAAAAAAAAGGATATATGAACATATAAGGACTGATAATCATAATTATACATATTTATGAATATTTCGGCGTGTTTATGTATGTTTATACATATTTACGCATAAAAATTTTTTACCGGGTACGATCTTAATAAATCGTTTATTATTGAATTTTAACTTGGAACCTGTTTAGTAATTTGTAAAACTTTATATAATATATTGAATGCAGTGATCATAGTATTCATTTGTTCAGGTAATATTCCAGTGTCCTTTGCTTTATTCAACACCGCGTGCAAAACGGGTAGAAATACTTTTAGAAAAAAGACCTTCGCCACTTCAAACATTTTGTCAAATAATGCATTGATTATTCCGCGTCCGAAATTGACTGTGTTTTGGATAACTTTCTTAAACTGATTTAGCAATGTCGAGATGTTAGCTGAAGCTATTTCGGATACATCTTTTCCAGTCAATAAATCACTTATAAAAGTCATGAAATTTTTATCTGTGGATTTAACATCGTTAAATTCCAATAAGCTTCTGAGTGCGTTTATGGGAGTTGGTATAACTGATAAAATGGTTCTCTTGTATCTCGCGAGAGATCTTTCGAAAGGCACATTTGCAGAGTTTTTGTAATCTCCATTATCTGAAAAAAATGACACATTAAAAGGATAATTATTGTATAATATAAATATTAAATTCTGTATTAATTTTATCTATTCATATTTTATTTATATAAAACTATACTATAATATTTAATTATATTAAGGTATTGTTCTAAATAATTGTTCTTTTTTCGAATATATAAAAATCTTTTTCTCTGAAAATGATTGCTGCCAAAGTGTTTGAAATTTGAAATGTTTAATTAAAAATGTATTATTTTTATAAAACTTATGCACACCGCATTTTCATTTGTCTATTTTATTTGTAAAATTTATTTTAATATCGAGAAATCTATACTATTTTTTATATAAAAATTTTATTAATTTATTTAAAAAGTGCATATTAAGGAGTGATTTAGTAAAAACATTTTTTTTAAATATTATTTGGCCTATATATTAATCCGTAAATGACAAAATTCTGTTTGTTTCATAACGTGTTACTTAATGTCATAATGCTGTAAACTATTAAAATATAATTTCATCAAAAATTAAAATATTTTTAAATAGTAACGCTAATATTACAATCATATTATTAGTATGTTATTGTAAAACTTACTTTGTATTACTTTAGTCACGTAATCTCCTTCATCATATGTCTGGCAGGCACCGTACACTACAGTCAGACAAAGAATCAGAAGTGGTATCTTCATTTTGCAAATGATTAGCTTTACTTTATTAGAAGTATCAAAATCTGTCGATTTCGACTGGCGTTTTTTATTTCCTTTCTTTTCTCGTCGGAATTTTTTGCGATTAGCCACTTTTCTAACGTATGTCGCTCCTTTTTATCGTTACCTTTTGGTAGAAATCTTCGACAGAATTAATTAGTTTAATACAATCTTTTGACAACCTGACGTTCTAGTCGTCTTAATTGATTCCGTAAGTGATAAAAGTTTCAAATAATGTTCGGAGCAGACAGTGCGATGTCTCGAATTAATGTTCTATTTGCTAATTGCTCCCGGTTATTTGCATTCGAACATTAACTTGATCATTTATTTTGTTCTACGTTTTATTCGTTATATTAACAACTTTTGCTTATTTTGACGATAAATATAAATTTGCACTAAACTTGTTTGCTTACGAAGACAGCATTTGTAGAACTAACAATACAAACGACTTTTCACGGACAGCATTGACGCATACTGTGTTACGTATACAAGTCCTCGTTATCGGTACTAATTTCACATGGAAAAACGTTTTCGATATCTACAGTGACATTTACGGTCTATCTATACCTTCTTTCTATTATCGCTGCATTTTTGGCGTAATGCGATACATTTTGGTTTCCGGGTATATTTATTAAATAAAATGACAAGTTATTTTGTGAAAACGCTCGAAATAGATACATAACTTAAAATGCTAAACATTAATAAAATATTGTTTTCATACTTGCACAAATGAACCTTGTCGAAATAAATTGCCAATCAGTTCTGCTATTTTTCAAAAAAGGATATCGGTTTTGCTGACATAAGTTGCATTTTCTAGCTAAGAAACTAAGATAATGCATGTACATACATATCATATATTATGATTTTAATAGTAAGAATCAACGATCTTATAAAAATAATCACAAATAATCACAATCTAATTGCTTATAAGTAATTATTACTCATAAATATTTCGTTAAAAAATATATGATCATTATTAACTAATTTTAAAAAAATAGTAAAAAAAGATTTGTCATTGTATTGTATCATGTAATTTATTGTATTAGCAAATACAAGAAATTTAAGATTAATACTTGTATTAACATTATAAAGATATGGATAAAATAATATTAATATATTATTTCGCTTTATTAGGTAAATGTCGATCTAATGATATATTCCTCAGACTTATGTTATCAATCGAATCAATTTGTTTGTGCCTTATTTTATTAACTATTTCATCGAACGTTCGCGAAATGCAGAAATCGTGGAGTCCATTGGACGTAACAGATAAAAAAATTGATTAATCGATTGTTCATTTCAAATTTTTTATCACATGATTGAATAATTAGGTGAAGAAACAACGACACAATAAATAGTAGTCTATGATTTGATGCAAGCAAGAGCGCCGCGAGGAGTGCACTTGCACCCTCCTGATTCATAAAATAATTAAATAGGAAATAGGAAAATTTACAGGAAAAAGAAGTCGCGTAATTATATAATATAATTTTTTTAATTGAACAGAAATTCAATGCATAAATGCTAATTAATGTAATAAAATTTTAAGAAATCCATTTTAGAAAAATCAATGTTGAAACGAAAATTTAATTATTGCAGTCCAAATTTGTTCGTCGTATTATCAACGAATTCATTAATAGATGCAGTCCATTTGATGCTACGAATGCTTCGAAACTTTTGATTGATCAATCAGAAGAAAGAATTTTATTAACTGACCAATCAAAAAATGCTTTGAAGCATTCGTAGCATCAAGTGGACCATAGCCATTATCTGCAATTGGAATTCGAATTTGAATTCTTCTGAGTGCACCCTCTCCCCCCTGCAAATAGTTTTGCCAGCGCCCATGGATACAAGCCAAATTTATTATTAGAAATCAAGCTAATCAAAGTCAAGAAAGAAAACTTATTTAAAGACCAAGAGTATAAAAATAAAAGAAGAAAAGTAAAAATTCGTAGTTGTATCGGAAGAATTAAACATAATAACATTATGACTGACAATGAGTTAAAGATTGGATGTCAGAAATAAAATAGAAATTATGAAATGTTAAAAGCAAATATGTTTTAGAAAAATATTTCGAACGTTTATAAAACCCGATCTACAATTGCGTAAAAATAGTTGTAAGAACCGATTTTAGTCAAAGGATGCACCGCAAAGGCTGCACCGTATCCGAACCCACGCGATAAAGTTTCTTAATAAAGCAATAAATATTAAATAATTATTAACAATGTAAGTTTTTTAGCAAATAATCGATAAATTACAGTATATTTTATTTACATTACAATATATTTTATTCACCTTTGATTACTTATTACACATTTCATTACTGGTAATATAATATTGTAATGTATTTATTATTTTAATTTGAAAACGTTTTTTGTAAGGCTGACTGACCCGCAAAAATTGCTTGCATACAATAACAAATTAAGTTGATAGCAACTTAGCAAGTTTATGAGAAATTGACTCATGGATCTTACTTGCATATACACTTAATTTGATTTTATAATATTGATTTAGTATCAATATTATTTAAATTGTTAGTCAATTTAATGGTGATATTACTACTCTGGTTTTGTTAATAAATACGTTTTAAGACCAAAAATATTTCGGCGCACGTTTGCAGAATTGGACATGTATATAAATTCATACAAAAAAATCTGCGCACTAATTGTAAGATTCAGCTTAACCGCATAAAGGCCTTTTTTTGTTTATTACTTGTGTATATCATATATGCGGTCTTAAAGACATTTTTATGTTTAAAATTTACGTTTAAACTGTTATTATTAAAAAATATATTTTATTTTTGTTGTAATAATTTTTCTTTGAATTCCAAGAATTTCCGCATTTTTTTGCACCCGGCTCCATATTAGCTAGAGCAGGCCTTGATTATAAGTATAAACATAGTTGTAGTTGTAAGGATTGACCAATTATAATTGAATACAAGAAGAATATCCGACTGTGATTGGTGATGTCTTGTAATTATGACCACTTACAACTAATATTTACGCAATTGTAGATCAGGCTTAAAGATTATTTTGCAATATTGTAAAACGTTAAAATAATCGTAAATAAATTATATTTATGAACAATAAATACAGTTAATAAATACCACATACGTATGAAATAAATATTCTGTATTGAATTGTAAATTAAGATTTTTTTTAAATTTAATATGTAACATTTCAGAAATTAAATTTCCAACAATTATTCAATGTCTAAAATTTTAATGTTCTCCCAATCAAATGATTGTAATTTCTATGTTCAGTAATTATAGAATGTTTAGACATTTTCTATGTAATTAAATATAATTCCGGTATTTTGTTTCCAGTTATCTATTTGTTTATCCTACTTAGAATGCACATCACAATTTTTAAATAAAATTTTATATACATATATATTATATATTCTTTCAGTCAGTTATGCATGGTCATACAATTGAAGATCTTAATTAACTGAAAGCTATAAAAATTTACAATCTTTCTTTCATTTTCTAGAAGAAACAATATTTGATTGTTAAACTCTTTAAAGTAAGCTAAACATTGGTGATAACATTTGCAATAAAATTCCTTTTATCTGCATTCTGTTTATGCAAGTTTATGTTCAGTTTCAAATATTCGAATTCATATTAGAGCTTATTATCTAAATTATACATAATAGGAGTAGTAATTTAGATATTAAGAGCTCGATGTCCTTGACTTGAGTTTTTTAAATGTTAGTTTGGAACTATAAATAGTATAAATGATAGACAAGAGAGTGCAATAAATACATATAACAATTCTTTCAGACAACATAGAATAATAAATATTAATGAATATTTATTATAAATATTCATAAATATTAACATATTTATGAATATTTATAATAAATATTCATAAATATTTTATACTTATTTTATATAAGCTTACTCGAAAACGTTGATAAAATATATATAAATATTTTATCTACGATAAATATTTCGTAATTTTTATAATAAATATCTATGATCTGTGCAATATAAGACCATACAAATATTTACAAAATATTAAAAATAAATCTTACATATTTTGTGAATATTCTAAAAATATTGTATGTTGTCTAACCTATTACTGCACATACACTATTATAAATCGACATACAATATGCGAAAAAATAAAAAAAATTAAGTTTTATGTAACGTTCTTTTTTAATTTTTTAAAATTTTAAAAATGACTGATGCACACTGTTTCGTAAGGTACATTAAGTACGTTTTAATATAAACTTTTTCAATTTTAAATTTTAAGCTTTAAATATTTTAAAAATTAAAATTTTTTAATTTTCGAGGCTAACGTACTTTGAATATCATGCACAAATGATATGGGCAATGACAAAAACAATTTTCTTAGCTTCGTGTATGCAGAATTCTATTTATCTGAACATGTCGAGGGATAAGACAAATTGTTCAATTATCGGAATTGTTTTATATTCCTCAATATGTTCGGATAAAATGAATTTTAATTATATACAAAGCTAAAAAATTATTTTTTGTTATTGTGCATATTATATGCATCCTAATCAGAAATGATAACGGAATCGACATCGAATCGATGTATATATATATATATATATATATATATATATATATATATATATATATATATACACATAGTACTCACAGCCACGTTAGTTTTGATAATTAAAAAATTTTAATTTTTAAAGTATCTAAAATTAAAAATTTATTAAATTCATATTAAAACATTAATGTAAAGGAGATCGGGTCAGTTAAATATAGGGGTAAGTAGCATAATCGAGGCTACATTAAAAACAAAACACGTGAGACATGCGTAAATGTGTCTGAGCACGCAGCAGCGACTTAGGCTTATTCGACGTGTTTTTGCACGAAATGAACAAATTTTGCAAAAAGAAGTATTGTTTGCCCTGCGAAGCGAATATTTGTGTTAAAAATATTTTTATAAAGTTTTAATATGTAGCCAAAGATGTAGCTTAAAATATAGTAATCTTTATTTTAATAATCTTAGTCGAATTATCCCCGTCCCGGGGCTAGTTGAATCAGATGGAATGCATTAGAAAAATGCATTTTTTTTCATATTGTTATCAGTTTCCCCTTATTATTAAAATATTATTAGATAATCAAATGTACGTAGTAGCTGGTGTAGAATTTTTTCGATAAGTCTCTTAATTTTATCTGTAAAAATTCGAAACTGAAAAATGAGTCTATTAGCCCCGGTTTCCCCTACATTACACTACTTCGTAGTGCGCGCTTGAGATATGTAAAACTAATTTTATAAAAAGGGTTACACAAATTAAATGTGAATATGTATAATCCTAACATTTGATCAAGAAATGTTCATAATGCTTACATTATATATTCTTTTATTAAATATTCCTTGATACGTAAATGTGAATAAATATTGCTTAATCTATACTAAAAATCTTACCGATGTTGTTTGATGATTAGACTTGAGAAGAATAATAAATCATCATAACATCAATAAAATTATGTCAAAATGATTTCAAAATTGTCACGAAAAATTTATCGGTCATTTTTCAATTATTTATGGTTCACTTTAACGTTATTTTGATGTTATCGTGACTTCTTATTCTGTTTGGAAATTTAAATCGAATATACACTGTATATAAATTATTTTTTTTTAAAAGCTTCGTGTTAGTAGGACAAATCAATAATGCTGATAATCTCTTACATAATTCCTAGTCTCTATAATTGTATAATTGTATATCCATAACTCAGTCACGTTAGTCACAGTTTTCATTAGCTATAAAAATTATTATAGTGTAACAGGCTGTTATTAAGATTAGATTCCGTGATTATTGAATCAGATAATATTGCTTTCATATCATTTGATTCATATAACGGAAATTTCCGTCGATCATTCATTTATATAAATCCATTTGCAAAGTTCGCAAATCGTTTTGCTCATTGCTAAACAATATTTCATTCCACTAACAATGTATAGCAAGAATTGTTTGAATAATGGCTTGACTCGGTTTACCAGTGAGTAAATATGTGCTAAAAGAGCAAATACATAATTAATGCCAAACTCGCGGAACCGGGCGTGCGTATCAGGCGATCGTGTTTACTTAAGAAAATGGTTTTATTCTTGGCAATGCAGTAATAGTTTCGATTTCGTTGCATACAAGCGCAGTCGCGTGAACCTTTATGTCACGTTCGAATCAATTATTTTACAAAACCGATCATTTTAATCCGCGGAATTGTACAATTATTACGGACTCAATTATATAAAAAAAAGTTCTTGATCCGATCTAGAAATGCGATCAGGCATGCGATCGGAGTGCAAATAAAACTTTTATTATTACGTTCTAACATGCATAACGGTCGGGTAAGTCGCTATCTGACATTTAAATGAAATTGACTTATACTTTTTTTGCGGTAGTTTACGAAGGACGCAATGTGAATGTAACCAGAAAATGTATCGAATCTGGGATTTTGTGTATTGTATTCAACCTGATCATCGAGCTGAAATCGGTTGAATCCCTGCTGTCGAATGATCATCGATTTACACAGTTGTACGAGGAAGAATGTTTTGCAAGTCCGATCTGTGCTTGATCATAGGCCTGATCGTTTTTGTATTCGATCTCACGTGGAGTCAACTAATCAGGCCAGTTTATGTGTACGAGGGTCTGATCAAGAGTATCCGTGACTATTTTAATAACACGTGCATTGTATTCTTGCACAGTAATCCGAATCTTATTGAAACACAAGGTGAGAACAATGCAAAATCAGAATATATTGCATCAATCAGAATGATTCTTGGATGCTAATGCAATCGACTTTTCGTATATTGGAAGTTCGCACTTTGCAGGACTTATGGAAAATGAACACTTACTGGCTCTTCAGAAATACCTGAGCATGACCCATCACATACGCACCACTTTCATGGATTTTCATATGTTCAACACACGAGTGAGCACATAAAGAAAAAAGGGATTTGCCTTTCTTCTATAATCAGTAATATTTAATTATTAAACAAAGAGAAATCCTTGTTGAATTGAGAATTCCTTTGTAACAAAGCGCTATATAATAAATAGCAAGATTATTTTATGCATCTAATTGTCACAAATGATGCATTTATCTCTTACCAAAGAAGAAGACATTTGATTGTTTGCAGATTGGGCAAAGTTATTTTCACATCAAGAGACCTTTGTTCATTCTGCTTAACGACCATGAAGATACAAGGGATGGTTTTGCTCATGTAATTATTTTTTAAAAGTTTAAAGAATATTAATAAGACTTAATTTGTTATTCAGTTATTACGATATATACAATATTATTTTTATTCTTAAGACCATCACATATAAAATTACATAATCATAGCATAAGGCCCCTAGACAATGAGTATCTTATGTAAATCAACATGGAGTCTTTATGTTGGATGCTTATTATTGGTTCAGTGACCTTATGCTATGATTATGCAGCTTAGGATAACTCCGGTATATACGCACCTATTAAAAACGTAATTTATTAAATATTATTTATTATGTTTAAAATAAACAAACTATATCAGTAAAAACTTTGTACTATCTACTATTATGAAAAAAATATTAGAAATCCGAAATATTTATATTTCGTATTAAAAAATGAATTTTTTTACCCTTGCATTTTTGCCATATATCCCATAGGGATATATAATTACTTTTAGGGGAAGGAGGGGGGGGTTTGTACGGCTCATGAAAAATTTACAAATAATGCATATAAATAAGACGTAAAATGACACAATAACTTATAAAATGCATTTATAAAGTTTTATTAAGGAATAAGAATGATAAATATGTATACAAAGTAATAAATAATAATTATAATCTTTTACATGTATTACAAGTATTATGACATGAGGTACATATTTCATGTAACACGTTTATTGCATTTAGTGCATTGAATTCTATCTACGCACTTTGTACGCTTTGGGCATAAATCCCGTCCGCTAAAAAGGACGTATATCCAAATAGATGAGATATACAAGACAACAAACTCAACAAAGAATACAAGAGCAAAGTATTTTATTATACAACATTCTTTACTATTCCTCTACACTCATGTATCACGAAATAACCGCTAATTGTAAATCTTTTGCACGTCCTACAGTAATCATTTTATGTTGATTATAATTTATGATGGCGCTACTTAACGACAAATTGATTCAACTCACAATAGTTTCATTAATATTAACAATAAGAAACTGAAATCATAACAATATTAATATAACATATTAATATAACAATATTAATATAACATAAAGACATGCAACAGAGTAGTTGCGAGAAAATTATCCCCACTCCTTCTATTTTTTCTGATTTCTGTGGCATAAATCTCCAGCGCGGCGTATTTGCTGGAGTTACCCTATATAATTTTGTATGTGATGGCCCTTAAGTCTTAAAAAAATATTAATGCATAAAAATATAAGAAAGCTTTTTTTTTAATTTTTATTATAATAAATATGTAATAAATATACAAATATATATAAATATATATAAATATAAGTATATATAAATATAAGTATATAAATATATAAATTATGAATTAAGAACATTTGACACAAAGTTTTATTTTAGTTTATGTAAATGTTCAAAATATTTTTGAAGCTTGAAAAATTATCTTTTTCAAAATACGAAATACTACTTTTTCGTTATCGTATTCTCATAAAGCAAAGCCTGGAAAATTTCTAAGCGAACAGTCGGCATGAACGTTTATTTACTAAAATGTAGCAGATTGCAACGTGGATCGCGATGGCTTATCCCACTTGGATAGTATTCTTCAGTAACGAGACCAAATTCGAAGACTTTTTCTTTGAAATATACGTACCATTTGACTGTAAGTTCATGGTGATTCAGAATAGCCCCAATGTAATCGGCAGAGAAATCATCACTGAAGTTTATCAAGTTGACAAAGGAAGAGAATTAAGATCGTCGCAGTTCGGTATATGGGATATAAGGAATGGTCTGAAGGGTCCTAAGCATGGCCTATTTTTAAGAAGGAACAATCTTTTCGGCCAGAATATACGCGTTACGTCAATCCATGTAAGGTCGCTTATCCTATTTTTCGCATAAGGGTTATAATGATATTTATATTAATTAAATATGCAATTAGTGGTTAACTATTTGTTAAAAAGAAATAATAATATTTAAATTAATGATAATTAGTGGAATAACTTTTATCACTTTCAAAAAGGCGAAGATGATAATGATATAATGCAAAATAATGGTTATTAACGAAAGCACTGTTTTCAAAACAGTTTCTTATTAGAAATAAACTTTTACAAATTTTTTTATTCTATATCACACATGATATGATAGGTTTGAAAAGTACTTTTGTTAATTACTTATTACTTTGCGTTTTATAACATTTTATTAAAACAGAATTATATTTACAATTCTTAAAGCACCTTAATATTCGCTTTGGCATAATAATTTTATACGCATAGGACCCTCCTATCAGTTTGTTTCATCGCAATGAACGAAATGAAATAACAAAAATAAGTGGCTTTTTTGGAGAAGTAATACTACTATTGCAGGAGGCATTAAATTGCACGTAAGTATATTATCAGATAATAATAAAGGTTATATTGTATGCGTGAGAGAAATTATTATATTATATAAAATTACGCTCTGTAAATAAGCGCTATCAAACTTAACGATTATATTATATAACAATTTCCAAATAAAAAAATTTAATTTATTGACAAGTTAATAATTGTTGTAATATATTATATATATATATATATACATATACTGTAATATATATTTTATTAGTTTTCCATATCTTATCAATTTTTTTCAATCTGCTTCATCAGGTTTTTTTTACTTTTTGTCTTCTTCATTTTTCTTTTTATCTTCTTTTTCTTCTTTAATTTCAGCTTGCTTTTGTTTAAGCTCTTTTAATTGTCTTGCGGTCTCTCTTCGAAAATATTCTTCCTCACTAGCCGCCGCTTTTTCCTCGAAGATCTCTCTTTTTCGTCCAGTGCCAGTTCTTCGACGTCTTTCCGAATATGTTATTAGATTATATGGTGGATTAAACCTAATTATATCATAGAATTCATTAAATAATTAATATAAAAGATCTTCTTCACCAAAACAAACCATAATATTCAATATAAAGAACGATCGATTTTGAATTAGCGTCTACTTTATGTAACAAATAAAATAACATATAGATCTATCACTATAGACATATATATAATCCATTTTATAAATAATAACAATAAATAATAATTTCTTAAATTGATGCAATAAATAAAATATATATTTTTAAAATATATTATTTTTTTTGCACGTTATTTAATTAAGTATGATTATTATTAAATTTGATAAAAATGATAATATGATATTTTAAAAAAGGTTACATTTTCCTTTTGATTCTTTTCAAATTAATCCATTTTATAGTAAGGTTGCGCAACATGACTGCTTCTTCATCCTAGATTTTTCTTCCTTCCTTTTACTTTATAATTGTTACAATAACTATTGTTGTTCGAAAAAAATTATCAATAATTCTGACATGATTTTCTGGTTATTTAATTTTGATTTTGACAGTTTTTTTGCTGTGAAGTTACTTCGGAAAAAACAATTGTCATTTGAAAATAATTGTTTATTCCATTCTTATATATGCTGCGGTAAAAATTCTGATAATAAAAACTGATTTTATTTCCAAATTTGCTACAGATTCACCTACAAGGAGGCCAAATCGTGGGGTATGTGTCTACCAAACGGATCGTGTACGGGTGCGATCGGAATGTTAATGAACAATGATGTCGACTTTGCGGCAACAGAGTTTATGATGACCTCGGATAGATTAGATGCTATCAGTTTTACAACGCCTATTTACACAACCAAGTAGTATATTCCTTCTTTAAAAATTCTAAATAATGAGATGTATCGAAATCTAAATCTAATCGATGTTTTAGTAACAAGCTTGAGATATTTGATATCTAGCCAAGAAAAAAATGTTTCATATATAATTATATAAAATAATATAAAATAATATAAAATTGTACAAAATTATACATTAAAATTACATATTTTATATAATTATATATATATATATATATATATATATATATATATATATATAGTAATATGTCCATTATACAATTTACCTCAGGTAACATTTTTCCTCGGGTAATTTAAAACACTGTATCTATAATAAGCATCAGAACACGCAAAATATTAAAATATGTGCGAAAT
This sequence comes from Acromyrmex echinatior, assembly GCF_024713525.1. Classification (NCBI taxonomy): domain Eukaryota; kingdom Metazoa; phylum Arthropoda; class Insecta; order Hymenoptera; family Formicidae; genus Acromyrmex; species Acromyrmex echinatior. The sequence continues at coordinate 16,522,496 of NC_141852.1, read as the reverse complement.
TAATAAGGTTTAAAGGATATTTATTAGTTGATTCAGAGACACACACAGACGATTTAAATTTAATTATTTAAATATGTTACATTGTGTCAAGTCCATTAAAAACAAATGTATATAAGCCAGATCATGATGTAAAAAGACTAATGCCCATTTCCACCAATGTAGATTAACTTTAATCTCGGTTCAACTTACTCTTCATCTTTTTCTGATTCCAAAAATTAGAAAAAAACAAAAAAGTAAGTTGAACCGAGATTAAAGTTAATCTACATTGGTAGAAATGGGCATAAGTGTAATATTGCGCATAATAACAGTTGCATTTAATTATTTATTAGATACATTATGGACTTTCTACAATAAGCCACTGCTTAAGCTTTAAGTCTTAAATTGTAAAAAATTGGCCAATCATGGTCAATTATGTTTCTCACATTTGACTGTGATTGGTCAATATCTTACAATTTAAAACTTAATAATGGCTTGTAGAAAATTTATTAGATTGTGTCGAATTCCTTAAAAGTAAATATACTCGCGAGTTTATGAATTAGATGTATCAGGTAACAAAATTAAAATCTTATTTATGTTCTTTCTGTTTTAAGATGCCGTGCGTATATTAAAAGACCTGCATCATCTGATGTAAAATGGGATGCCTACACGGCACCGTTCTCCACAAATATCTGGCGTGCCATCGCATTTTTCATTGTACTTACGAGCGGAACAATTGTGCTCATTCAGAGATTATTTACAGTAACATCTCCATATCTTCGAAATGACAACCGTTTAAGATTTACAGAAATTTTGTTTTTCGTCACAGGAGCGTTTTGTAATCAAGGTAGCTTTAACTTTTACGAGCCAATTGCTCGAGTGCTTGCGCTTTTCTTAATATATTATACTAATTTTTTTTTTAATATACGACCTTTATCTTTCTTATGAAAAATGGTATCAGGTATGAAACAATCTATACTGGATCCTGTGAGAATTGTGCATTTCATAATTCATCTATCGGCTGTCGTGATAGTAGCTGCGTATTCCGCTGCCTTGATTAGTTTCCTTACTGTTAAAACGTTTATCATGCCCTTTACGACTATGGATGGTCTTCTGAAGGATAAGACCTATCGTTTTGGCGTGATCGGAGACTCGGCAGATTTTAGTTTTTTTCAGGTGCTTAAAATAATTCCTAGATTAGCTTTGCTATAAAATCAGCGATCAGAGAAAAAGTACATTACATGTTTGAAGTAAAAATGCCGTAACAGTATATTTTATAATTAAAAACATTTTCTATTCATATATAAAGTACTAATTTATACGTTTTTATGAATTTTTTTAAAAACGAGTTAGTCTCTTTTCTTTTTCTCTATCCTCTTTTAACAGAAATTATATTTAGGAAAAGTTTCATGTACGACACATTGATTTATGATAATTTTATTATGACAGAATACATCGGATAAAATAATGAACGTGCTGTTCGATGAATTACTAATGAAGGAAACTGATTTACCGAATAATTACTTGGACGGCTTAGAACGCGTTTGTAAGGATGATAAATATGCCTTTATGACATTGGACAATATGGCAACATTGCTGCAGCAAAAAGTCGACTGCAAGTTGGAGCCATTGGATGTCATCACGCAGACTACCATAGCAATGGCTTTGCAACCAAACAGCCCGTACCGTGGTATCATTAACGCAAAGTGCGTGCAAGCTTTATTAAAATGAATTAAAATGATTAAGAATTGTTTCGATAAATACGTTTTATTTGTTGCAGTATTCTTCTTTTGAAAGACAATGGGATTCTGCAGCGATTGCTGGAGACACAATGGTCGGTTCAGCTAAGCGGAGGGAGTGTACGTATCCCTCTCATACATCACAAATTATTCAAAAATATTGCAGTAACATTGCAAATGTTGCAGCAATGTTGCTACAAATTTTTGTGCTGTACGAGTTGTAAATTTTGCTGACTTATCATCCGACAGATTGATACATTTATCTTTGATCGCAGGAAAAATCATCGTGGAAATCAGTCGAGATCGGCGATATTGTGCCGCTGCTACTTTTTATAATCGCCGCGGTGTTCATCAGCTGTCTCATCTGTGTTATGGAACGCGTCATTTTTATGAGCTTTTTCAACCGAATCAAAAATAAGTGAATAAGCCGCGGGTGTAAACTAAAAGTGTAAATAAGAGAGAATGCTACGTTGCTAGAATATTACATCTTGTTTAATAAAACCTCACAAAGTTCTCAGATGTTTAAAATTAACGTTTTTCATTATACTGATGTCTGCCTTCTATTTTTCCTGGTTTATAGATGCAAAATAAGTAGCGGATAAATTATTTCGAATTTTGAATTCTTCTTGTTGTGTTTGCTATCTCATGTAGCTTTACTTATATTGGTAGGACGAATACAAGTATAAACAGTCGAGGCAAAAACTCGTAGGATTTGCCTGGCAGTCGTTTCGCTAGTCACCGAGAAACAACATCATAATCGCGTTACATCTTGTAAGTTTTTCCATCAAATATTTATAATTTTGTAATTTTTATCAAATTAATAATATAATTAAAGTATTTGATATAATATTCTAATTATTGATTGAGATATAATATTTTTATACATATTTAATATAGTTATAAATTATATACGTTACACAGTTTATGATATTATTTGAAACATATAGAGGAGTGAAAGCTATACAGATGTATTATTTAATTATAATTTTGAAGAACAAAAAGATTTTTTTCAATATATTTGCTTCAGTAAATTGCACTAATGACTTCAAATTGATAGGTTTAAAAAAGTGATTTACATTACTATCGCTTTTATTCCTCCATATACATATATCACAAACATGAAGTATAAGGTAAACATCCCAATAATCGAACGTATATCTATGTTTGGTAACCTATAAAATTTTATATTTGTTTATATTATTATTAATCTCAAACGTTTTTAAAATAATCTTAAAATACGTTTAAATTATAATATTATAATAAAAAAAGCATTTGAAATTAATAATAATAAATCTTGTGTGAATGTCCGGACATAGGTATATATTTGGTCACTCACTGGTCTCTCTCTCTCTCTCTCTCTCTCTCTCTCTCTCTGGAACATTTACCTTATTAATATTATATCATTAATTATTGATCAATGACAAATTAATTTACGTATATTTTTTAGATGTCTAATCACGTCGGCGAAGATTCCTCAGACAGCAGAGTTAAACTAGCTACGAAATATAACATAATCATGGAGGAAAATATATACACAACGAAAAGTGGCAAATTATCCGAATTCAAGAACAGTGGAAAGAAGAAAGGCCTGTCACTAAGAAATACTGAAAATCATGTAGTTTACAATACAAAGATGGTGAAACAATACTCTTCCAACAGAGGAAAGTTTCAGATTTATTCCGAAGATAGCAATGAAAGTGGTCGATCACGATCCCGTGTGAGAAAAGATGTATCCAAAAAAAAAGAAATAAAAACAAGACGAGATAACGAAGTTACTCGAGTACTCAAAAAAACAACCGAATCAACAATCAAGCTCGAGAAACTTAATTCTGATTTATATATTTCACGCAGGTGAGAAGGATATACTGCGGAAAATTAGTTCCGTTGTAAAAACTTAAAGATTAAATTTGATGCTACTTTCTAACAATATATATATTTACAATAATATATATATTTATATACAAGGTGGACCCGAATGTTTTAGCTAGATTTCGAAATTTTATAGAAAATTTAATTTTGAACAAAAAATTTCCTATAAACGTGGATCGAAAAATGCGCTTCGTTAAAAAATTATTGTTCAAAAATCTCTGTACGATTATTTTATAAATTTTTATAAATTTACATTTTTATAAATATTATAGGGAATGTATACGTTTTTTAACAAAAAATACCAAAACAAGAGTTGTGCGGAATTAAATTTCTTATAAAATCTCGAAATTTGGCTGTAAAATGTTCGGGGCAATCTTATATATACATATAAAATAAAAAATCTTAATGAGATAATGTAAAAAATTGTTTTTTTTTTTATTAGAGCACGTTCTTCAAGCAACTGTCGGCAGAATGCTCTTTTAGATAAAATTAACGTGAACAGCAAATTATTTAACAATCGGAGGTAATTATCTATACAAATTTTCAATAAATCTTTTTGTACACACATAATTCATAATATATTTGTGTATTATTTACTTTAAAATACAGAACAAAAAAAATATTGCATGGATAATTGTATAAATTTTATTTTCTAAATTATAAAAAGTTAAAGATGATATTCGGATTTTGCTATATTATCTAAGTGTATGTTTACATTTGTTTATATTTACTCTTTTGTTATAAACCAACTTCTTTTTATATGTTTTCTTTTTATATTTTCTGTGCTTTTTATTAAGCACTGTTTTCAGTTTATCATAATTCAAATCAATCAAATATACAAAACGAAAAACAGTCTCTTCTTATTTTATGCTGTGAATTTAATTCTTCTTAGAGGTATTGATACAAAAATATTAATCGAAAGCAATGTGTAAGCTATTTATAAAACAGTGCATTTTATTGTTAAAGGAGCAAAAATTAATATATAAATATTACATCATTTTTTAATCTACTTATTAACATCTATTTACTTATATATTAACATCTACTACTTATATATATGTACTTGTTTTATTAATGTTTATTTTTATATTTTATGTTATATTTATCATGACATTAATTGATTATGTTTCATTCAGATCTTATTCCGAAAGCAGAGGAATTCCGTTGCAATGTGCACAAAGCAGTGTTGTTCAATTATCCAATATTCAAAAAATTAAACATCTTTCTGACGATGTTAAAAGACGAACTTCTTCTAGTATTCAAACGTGGAAAGAGAAAATGAGGAAACCATACAGTTAGTATATTTTAAGAGAGTATAAGAAAAATGTATATGCTTATATTAATTAGGAAGAAAGACTTTCTTATTTGTAAATCTTTTCAGCTGGTACCGTGCCTAAAAATAGGACGGCCAATACAAATTTAAATAACAAAACTCTTTCATTGGTTGGTATCAATAAAATTAATTCCAGAACCAACTTGCAAAAGAATTCTATTACTGGATCGATGAATTTGCAATCTGAGCTATTACAAAATGCGAATGAAGGTAGTGAACAAGCCCAAAATATCGACTCCTTGAAGAATGCACTTCAGCAGATATCAAATGAAATTGAGATATATCTGCAAAATAATAAGTTATCTTCGACAATACAAAATGATACTAATAAGAGGTAAATCATAAAAAATATAAAAATAAAATAAAATAAATCTCTTTCATTATCACATATTATTTAATTATTAATTAATATATTAGGTGTTGGGATTAATTCGTAGCGTTTTACAAGTGATGGGAAGTACTTTCATTAATGTATTTTTTAATGCTCATGTGAAATAAATAACATTCTTTCATTAAAAAACGCTACGAATTAATTCCAACACCTAATATAAAATTATTTCTACACACGATAAATTACGGGAAAGCAAGTATGCGGAACACGTTTTGCCGAGTCTTAAATTGTTGCAAACATTTTTTTTAGAAACTTTATTTCTGAAAACGCTGACAATAATAATCTATTAGACGTTACACTTTTTAGCTCTAATAGCGTAACACCTTTAGATGGCTCTATCTCTCTGCCATTAACTCCAACAAAGGTAAAAAAAATGTAATATATATAAATAGCACAAAAATATATGTTCATGTTCATTTGTTAAAAGATTAGCATCGTGATTTTTTAAAGCACAAATTGATATTAGATTAAAAGACAAATGAAATATACTTTTAAAATAGGCTTGCAATTACTTATTGTCAAGCTTATATGCTATAGTATTAATATAATATATAAATATATAAATATATTATAAATAAATTATCTTATACCATCCACTCGCTGTGTATTTAACAATGGTTTTATCAAAAAGGTGCATTACGAAAAATGTATAATGACACGGAAATTAGCAATTAAGAAGGAAAACGAGTATGATGTTATTTGCGAAACACCGTACGAACGTGATTACTTGGAGGATATACCAGAAACGGAACATAAGAGGGATATCAACGCTCCGAGGCTTTCCCCTCAATTTCTGCGTGAAAATGTAAATGCAGAACAGAGGAGAATCGTTGTAGGATATATTATTCGTCTTGGTGTAAGTGTAATGTTGAATAGTTACGTAGGACATTTGATTAACTCGTAAGTGATACCTGGATGCGGATTCGCATTTGCAAACTTTTCAATTTGTGGATATTTGAGAAAATTGATTTTATTTAAACCCGCAGTTTTGGATGAATAACATTTTGTTTTCTGAAAATTCAATATTGCCAATCAATTAGTTAAAAAGTTTTATATTAAAAAATGTAGGTTTTATTTTAATTTTGTTTTTAACTTTTAATTTAGAAGATATAAAATATTAAAAACGCCTAATGCTAATTCGCCTCGTGCGAATCCAAATGTTTCTTTACGAATGCTGGAACAGTACAATGTTTTTTACAAATTAATATAGCATTAAAAATTGGAAAATGATATAAATATTTGTTTTAGAATTGTAAATTTACAAAAATAATTTTTATCTTTATTAATGACAAGGTCAAGCCACTAACATTAGATTTTTTTTTATTACTTAGATTACATAGACTAAAAAAACATATTTATCAAAATTATATCAATCTCAGTCTCTGTTGTACATATAATTACGATCACTTTCAGATACACTGCTACTATTCGTCGCATGTCATTTATCAGACTGTCAAACTATTTAATGTAGCTATTGATCGAATTCATGTGGGAATTGATGATATACAATTAATAACTCTAGCGTGTCTTTGGATAATTCTCAAGCAAGATGCACCTAGTGATAAAATACCATCGGTAATAAAACTTTTCGTCCAGAGCAAAAGATTGAAAGATAATGTTACCATAACTAGCTGATTAAAATATATTGCAATTTTTTTTTAAATATAAATTCGTTAAATATCTAATGGAATCAAATAATCTCTCTTTTTAGGCGACTGTAATTCTGGAATTGGCGAAAGATTTATACAATAATCAAGAGAAAGATTTGTTAAAGTATGAAAAGAAGATTCTCTACACCGTTAAATTCAATACACGATTCGCTGATCCATTCTCGTTGCTTTCATATTATATATTGAATGTAAATCAAGACAGTCGATGTAATATTATTAAACCGAATGATATCGCATGTGTCTACTTTTGCGGTAGTTATATGGTAGTTTATAAACACAAATACTATATAGCGATTCAATTTTTAATATACAAACTGTACATAAAAACAGATAATTTTTTTTTACAGATCGATTCATCTATGCTGGATGAAAACTTATGTGAAACTCCAGTGTATATAATAGCAATAGCTGCAATAGAGTTGTCGCTTCGTATTGTATATTTGAGCGACGTTAACGTAAATCTAGAATGGTATCAAGTTTGGAGAAATAAACAATCACTCATAGAGTAAGAAAAAGATTAGCAAATGCGCAAAATAGATATTCTGCTTTTTGTTTTTAACGGATATATTTGTAATATTTTTCTTAAACAACAAACATATTAATCTTGCAATAAAGAAAATACAATTTGACACGATCTGCAAGAAGAAATTTATTAATTTAAAATTAATTAATTAATTTGAAATTAGTTAATTAAGTAATTTGAAAATAATATATCTAAATTTCTAGTTTAATTGTAAATATACATAATTGATGTTTATATTTATTAATAATGAAAACACTGTCATTGATGTTAGGTATTAATTAATTTAAAATTAATTAATTAATTAGGAATTAAGTTGAAATTCTTAAATTCACAGTTCATTTATATTTTTAGATGGGAAGAAAGAATGTTGAATTCTACGAAGCAGATTATGATACAACGAACTGTAGAATATAAGGATTTCGGTGCAAATGTTATATACAAGAAATACATGCGTAGCAAACACGGTAAAGTCACCAATTTTCTTCATAATAAATTGAAGAATATCTTGTGATGAAAGATTAGATAATGTCTAGTTAAAATTATCACTTATCCCATGATGCTATCGATGGACGTTATTAGATCTCTATTTAACGAGAAAAGTAGGAACATTAGATCATTAAATCTCTGGCTGTCACATCGTCATCGAAAGAGCATTTGCAAAGCTCGATATACCTGATCGTGATCAAGAGCATGTCAAAGAGGGACACTCATTGGATAATTGTTAAATGCTGCTTAGACATTATTTATTTTGTTATTAAACACGTTTTATATTCAGATCGCGCTGGTCGCGTTTACATTTTATAGTTTACAAAAAATTTGTTTTCTTATATTAAAAATATTTATAAAAAAAGCTAAAACACATTTTTAAAAAATTTTATAAAGATGATGTAGGAATTAAGATATAATGTACACGCATGCTCGGAAAATATATTTTTTATTATCGAAAATTTAAAGAAGCAAGCGTCTGTGATTCAACAAGTCTTCACGCTCAGCATTATTCCTTAAAAGATTGGTCGTGACATTGAAATGTGTAATCCTTATCGCGATAATATGCTATTTCTCAATGCGTTAACATAAGCGAGGTTATCGGTATTTTATTTGTTTTATTTCTAACAGTCCTTTCGGGTTATTAATATATTATGACTTAATAATGATTTTTTAGCAATAGCAACAGAGTAGCAATATCACATATACTATAATTAAAAGCTATCAAGTAGTGTTTGATTCTTAATTGTCAAGTTTTAATGAGTGCCGTAGTCCTGTTGAATGTCTGCCCAAGAATTCCACTTGTCCCACGTGTTATCGGTGGACATTAGTTCCTTCACGTCATCCTAAAGACAGTGACATAACATTTACTCTTCGTACAAATAAACATATATCTAAATTAACAATATATGATCATCGAATTTAAAAAAACAACATATTGCAAGGAAAATATAATCATTTTTTATGATGCTATATATAATAAATTGTTATTTTTTCGTCTAAGATAGAATTTTATATATATATGTAATATATTCTTGTTATTAGTATATTTTTGCTATATATATACGTGCTACATTTATAATAGCAGTATTTAATATTAGATATCCTATTTGATACACTTAATATAAATTAGATTAGACTTTCGATTAAACTTATTATTTTAGCTAAATAGGAAATGATCTTACCTTGAATAATACATTAGGCTTGTCGCCCCAGGCACCAAAGAGGCGTAGCAGATCCGGATTTTTGGAGTACAATTTACTCGCAGCCAAAATGCCATGTTTCAATTCTTCGAGGGCGTTTGGGCTTTTCCCAGCCGAGCTAACAATTATTCTTGGTGGTTCCAAACCTAAATTACAACGTTCCCATTCGTTGATGGGTGCTTGACCACCATTTGGACAGAGCAAGATGTAATCTTCGAGTTTGCCAGCGGCATCCTTCTCGTTATCTATAATTTGATATATAACGTCCAGAAACGATATAAGTATAATTACATGTGTAATTTATTTAACACAATTGTGTTTACCAAGTTGCTGCAAAGCTGTCAAAGATAGGAATGCAACGTCACCCTTGCCATCCTTCAAACATCTGAAAGAAATTAAACAGTCTCTTTAATATGTTATCTCTTTGGAGATAATAAAATTCTCGGTAAATATATTATTTTTATTATCAAGTCGCAAATACTGTGTACGCAATTTATTTTATTTAAGTAAAATCGAGTAATTCCTATTTTATTTATATATAAATTAGTCGAAGATACTTGCATAAAAAATAATAAAGGGATGATATTACCTGAGTGCTCCTTTTCCGCCGTTGTAATATTCAGCATTCGTAGGTTTACATTTCGTTGCTTCTTTTGCCTGATCGTCGTCGATCTTGATATTACCAACACATAGTTGACAGAATTTTGAATTGAGAGGTGCACCAGGTGCACAGGATTTAGAGAAAAAGGTATTTATTTCGCTAGGTTCATTAATAAGACCGTTAAATTTGAGTATGTGAGCTGGTGCAGTGTAACCAGCAAAATCGCCTTCGTAACCGCTGTGGCAAGATGGTTTGTCTTTAAGATCGCCTGTGAACGAGAATATTGATAATTATGCATGAAAGAAATTTGTATAAGCTCTTTTAAATTTATATATGTAGAGCTAATTTTTTTATAAACTTTTTTAATTATTTGAATAACTCATTTTTTCTTACAATTTTGCTTTCATATTGATAGTTTTGTTAAATTAATATTTTTATTAATGTAAAATCAGTCCTAATTTTTAATTATATATTTATCTCTTATATATTTCACATAATTTTATGGAATTTATAGATTGTATCGTACCCAATCCATTTATGGAGGAGCCGCTCTTGATAACAGCAAGTGCTGGTCGCTCGCTGAGTTTCGTGGATCCCTCACCATATGTCTCAGCGACGATTGGTTTTATGTTGTATTCATTAATTGCACGTTTTACTGATCCGCCGTCGATTATTGTGATATCCGCTCCATTATCTCTGACAGCCTTCAAGCAAGCAGCCTCGTCTTTTTCCAGTATGCAATCAAATCTGGGTCTGGCGTCTCTATATAGATTATGGTATATGTAATATATGGTATATCAAGATATAATAAGAGTAGAGTTGTATGTATAAATTACATAAAAAAGTAACGAAGTTTATTTAGTTAGTTAGCGTCATAAAAAAATTGCAACGTCATTATCAAATTGTTTATTATAAAAAGTAACGACATGATATAAACGAGAAAGTAACTTTTAACAACCCTGAATAAGAGTGTTTGTATTTTCATAATCTAAACAATGTAATTTCTATCAAGGCATGAAATCGATTTCTCATTTATTTACATTCTAGATATTTAATTAACAAACATTTGTTAGATTTTAGATAATAGTGAGAGTAGATCAATTATGACACGAATTATGATTTTAATTAGATTTAGATAATAGAACAACTAAGAAATTAAATTTGTTTTGCTTCGAGACACCAAGTTAGATTGATCGAAAATTGACATTTACGTGTTTCGTGACTATACCTAGAGAAAGCTGCTCTAGCGAGGCTGCGACACTTGTTCAATGCATTTTCGCCCCAAACACACCAACGAGCGTCTCTTTCCGGCGCTCCGGAATTTCTCTCGATCACGTCCATGTATTTCGCGCTTTGCAAATGCTCATCCGGTGATACTGGCGGTGCAGCGACAGCCAAAGTCTTCTCGTTGAGAAGCAAGAGATCTTCCCACCAATCTGCTTTCTCATTTTCGCCAAGCTGACCTAGCTGCGTTAATTCCTGAAAAAGATTCCAAAGTTAAATCGCAATCTGTTCAATGCAGTGTAATAGTTACTTAAAAAAATAATTTCTTAATTAAACCTATCCTTTGAATTCTTGATTCACTTGTCATTTTTATTATGATAATTAATTTATGGTAATATTTAATGTGTTAATTACTATTCAATAATGTGAATTTTGGCTAATGTTTGAGAAAACTAATTATTGTTTTCTAGAAGTTAAAGATAATATTTTTATCACAAATTATAATGTATATCTTTTAAAATTTTTTATACTATGTCACATAATATAGGAATGATTTTGTTCAAACAATCTCTTTATTATTCCATGTAACATTCAATTAGTCATTAAAAACATGTAAAATAGATTCTTAAGAAACAAATCACGTACTCTTTGAATTGCTTCCGCATTGTTGGTATCAGCTCCATTGGTCATGTATCCTTGCCACGGTCGGGCAGCCCACGTGCATGGTTTCGTATTTGCGTCGATAGGTACTTTGCTGCCGTCTGGGCAGAAATACCGGAAGTCAGCCGGGTTTTCGGATGTTGGCGTTGCCGGAGTAACTCCGACGGGCAGACCGAAGAAACGCTTCACATAGATGACTTTCGTCCAGGCGACGTCGCCGCCATTGTGAGCCAGACAACGTAGAGCTCCCTCGTAACCGGAATATATGTCTGGATAATCGCACACGTTTGGTTTCTCGCATAGAGCGCACATATTGCTGTACGTCTCCTCTGAAAGAACGAAAGTAATAATAAAATAATACAGATAGAATAAATAGGGCAACGTGAACGAGCAAAAATGTAATTCTTGCTTTAATTAATCGTATATATATATATATAAAATAAATTTAATGTGCAGGACGTTTTAATCTAATTAAGTCCTCTTCAACTGCAATATCACAGTAATAGTAAAATATTCATAAAATATCTAATTAGAAAATTAATAGCTTATCATACCTCTCAATTAGCGTTTTCAATATTTTTTTTTAAAGTATCTTTTTTTAAATAGAATTTTTATTTATCCAATCCATGAATTTGAAATGTGTCAAGTTTCATAAACACAAAAATAAATATCGAATAAAACTCGACGCATTCCGACGCATTTATCAATACTTTAATATATACTTTAATTATTTCGCCATTATGTGAAAGAGAAAAGTCAACTGCAATCAGAAGAAATAGTTACGCAACATAATTTTACTTTCTACTTAACGTAACTCCTTCACTCGCATCGCAGTTTATTGAGCCACGGTCACTTTAACTCGCACGATTGCAAATTGACTTCAAATAAACACAAGAAAATTAGTGTCTTGAAAGAAGTGAGTCGGTCTAAGTACGCGTTATTTCAATTGATGATATTGTTTGCTACACCTATATGACACAATCGCCTCAAATTTCGAAGATTACTGCCACTTACTGAGCCTCTGATTGATGGTAGGATCGGGTGACCATGTGCCTACCAAGCAACCTTTGTCGAAGAGTGTGCTTAGAGCTCGAAGTTCATTCTCGCGAGCGGAATATTCCGGATTGTTGATGTCAGTCAACACGCCCATCGCGGTGAGTTTCGTGATGGGAATTTTGTAGCCGACATTACGGCCCACACCAGTGTGGCAGGACTTAAGACCTTTCAAATCCTGAACGTTGTTAATGTCCAGGTCCTTGTGTATTACGGCTACCGCTTCGTAACGATATATCGCATCAGGTTCTTCCTTCGTTCTCACCTAACAAAAAAAAAATATATTTTTCTGAACAATTTATATGATAAATAATATTCTGAATTAAATATTTTATCGAACATCCGACCGCAATTTAGAACAAAAAATGTATTTGCCAAAGTTTTACATAAATCTATTTCGATTGAAAAAAAAAATATTTTTCTTATTTAATTTATTCTTATCAGTCTAATTTCTAGTTATAATTGAATAAATTTTTTTATTCTTGAAAGATCATAAAATTATCTGCAAACAATTTTTAGTTAACAAATATTTTTTAGAAATAATCTTTTTTTCTTTAAATAATCCAATATTTAAAAAAAAATATATTTTTACAATGTAAATTATACATTTACATGATACTATTTCTAATTTTTAGTTAATAAATATTTTTTAGAAATAGTCTTTTTTCTTTAAATAATCCAATATCTTTTAAAAAATATATTTTTATAATGTAAATTATACATTTACATAATATTATTTTTTATTATAATTCCTTTTTAGAAATAATGTTTATCGACGAAAAGAATTGCATTTTTAGAGTGTTTTTACATTCAAGTTTCTGGTTGTCTTTCCTTTTTATTTCTTTAGTTTATTTTAAGTTTGCTTTTTCTAGGTGTGCCAGATTTATAATTAAACATTTATTTCTTGAATATAATAAATTTCGGAGTGTTGTATTTAATATATCACCTGTTCGATGATACTGTATCCAGCCTTTTCAGCCAATTTATTCTTTGCCGCGAGATACATGTCTTCTGGATCTACAGCAACGATGTCTGCTTCCTTTTTACCAACTCTTTCAATACAATCATATCGATCACGTCCGGAAATGCATGATATTGGAAAACCTTTGCTTGCCGACTCTTCCATCATTTTCACGCATTCCTTTGAATATTTCTCCGGGATGCACATGGTGACTAAATAAAACACGAAGAATCGATTGCTTATCATACTATATATTACCTTCTATTTTATTAATAGTTTTAGGATATATATTTAGGATTATGCGCTTAAAAAAAATCTAAAAATTAAACTCTCAAATGTTTAAATTTTATGATTATGTAATTATGAGAGTTAAAAAATATAGCTTTTAAACTTTTTTGTTAATTATTCTACACAAAAATTTTATGATTAAATGTGAGAAATATAGATTATGCTTAGTATTCAAATTTATAAATCAGAGAAAATAAACAATTTAAAAATTCTTATTTTTCTCAGATAATCGATGTAATATTTTCAATATATTAGGTGTTGGAATTAATTCGTAGCGTTTTACAAGTGATGGGAAGTACTTTCATTAATGTATTTTTTAATGCTCATGTGAAATAAATAACATTCTTTCATTAAAAAACGCTACGAATTAATTCCAACACCTAATATTTTTATGAATTAGCTGTTAATTTGTACGAAGTACTTACACACTCGTGGCGGATTCTCAGCGGACGCAGCCGCCACCGCGAAAATCGCTAGTACCGCGAATCTGTGCAGCATCTTGATGACGGCACTTCGCGGATTATAATATACGCGGATTACAATTTTCTCCCAAAGAATTAGCGAAATTTAAAAAACGAGGCAGAATCCAAGTAAGGCCGCAAACAGATGGTCGGCGACTTGTCAAGACCGTCCGGAGTAGCAGTCTAAGTACGTCCTTATATAGATGCGTCTTTTTCTTCCTCGTACTTCAGCTCGCAAAAGAGAAGTAGGGGGAAGGAGTTTCGCTCGTTTTCCTCCTCTCTTCTTCTCTATCGTTTCGCGATCCCCGTTTTTCTTCGTTCGTTTCGCGTAATGACGCCATCGTTATTCATTATCTATTCGATTCCTCGCCTCTCCCGCGACGATGGCACTTTCAAGCCCCATCGCGCATCGCCCTTCAGGAAAAGATAGGTTTTTTGATTCCAGCTGCTGCATTGTTTTGAAAATTATTATTATCAAGCGTAAGAGTATATATGATAGCACAAAAATAATTTTCCTTAAAGTTTCGAAAGTAATATAATTTCGAGATTATATTGCTTTTGGAATCTTATAATATACAAGAGTGCCTTAAAAAACGCCCAAGAATCATATAGCACTATTCTTGTTCAAAAACTAAATCTAAATCTTATGAATTATTTTGCAATTTTCGCAAAAATTTTTTTTTAGTTATCCTATAAATAAAATATTTAAAATTGACGCATAAGACAATTTTAAAAATGTTAAGAGTTTATTTTTAAGATATTTACTAAACATTGAAAAACATCTTAAAATTGTCTTCGTCGATTTACCCGCTTATTCGATTATCTTTAAAAACTAATAAATATTTCGTTAATTGCAAAAATTTCAAAATAGTTATAAATTTTAGATTCAATTTTTGATCAGGAATAGCACTATACAGTTTGTGGACGTAGTTTTAAAATACACTCTGTATACCTTGGATATTATTGATACATATGAAGATTAATTATTTTTACGCCAATTTATTAGATATCTGTGTAATTATACGACGATATAATGAAAATGTAACGTACTTAGAGTTTGTTTTATTTAAAATATAGGAAGTAAAATAATTTTTTTCCGACCGAATTTAATTTAACTTAATTTTAGCGACATTATGGTTTATAAATCCCATTGTCGTAAATTGAAATAAGCTTTATTTAACTGTAACAAAAATTTATTAGGACATATATTAATAATTTTTGTAATCAGAAATATTTAATAAAAGTAATAAATGATTTTATTAATTAAAATATAATTGTAATTAACAAATGTAATATTTCAATTTTAGATGTCAAGAAAAAAAAGTGGCATTTAATTAATTTGTAATAAAAAAAATTATTCCGGTTTCTGATGAGAGAATCATCCTGTTCATAAAAAATATTATAGGAGCTAGATATCGTTGAATCCTCAGTCAGGCTTGGCACGACTGCGGTCATTAACATTCTCGGTAATTTTCCAGGATGGGTTTCTTGCCCATTATCGGTGGCATCGTATGGGAAACCTTGAAGTGATATTTTTCCATCAGTTCGGTCCTCGTTTGCCTCCTCGTTTCAAGTTTAATGTTCTCAGTTTTGTTTGGCGAATTTGCGTCCTTCGCTCTTCGAAGATGTGACGCACGCAACATACACACATTGTTATGTTAAAATGCACATCGCGAAGTTAAAACAACATAGATCTTCGTTGACACAAGGAAAGTACTGACAGTAATTCCCCGTTATCATTATGGTTCAGTTCTTTTCTTCTCTTTTCTTGTTAATAGATCAACAAAAACTGAATAAATAACCGTGTAATGTTCACGCTTATGTTTTATCGCTGCAACGACATTCGATAAGTATGTAATCTCTGAACCGCGAGATATAAATAATATTAACACGATTGCTTTATATATGTATATATGTACATATATATATATATATATATATATATATATATATATATACAGAGCGTGCAAAAGTTTTTGGCCAGTGATATTTTGTATTCTAATTTATATAAAAAAGCCTGATAAAATTTGAATCATTATCGGATATTAGTACAAGATGTGGGTAACGAAATCTTATATACACTTGATAATAATTAAAATTTGATTAGGCTTCTTTTTATAAATTAAAGTACAAAATGTCAGTGGTTGAAAATTTTTGCACGCTATTGTATATGTATATAGTATTACTGCATGAGTTTATAAAGAATAATCTATTAAAAAATAAGTTTATCAATACGAAAGTGCAGTTAATTGGTTGTCTGCCAAGTAACATGAAATTGCATTATGTAAACAAAAATTTTTTAAACAGCAATTAATAACAATTATTACTTTAACGAAAACCTTTAAACAGATAACAGACCTTTAAAGAGATAACAATCTTCCACGATAAAGACATCGAAAAATTAATTAAAATTCATTCTAAACCTATTATTTTTTTTAAATTTTAGTCTTCGGAATATTGAAATATAAATGTTTAATAATGTTAAAGATTGACAATTACAGCTTATTCTAATTATTTTTAAACTCTTTCTCGATAATAAAATTTATTGTAATTTCTACTTGCTTTATTTACATAGTGAGTAATTTTCATGTCTGTGACAGTCTTTTGTGCAGAATTCATTTTCACAACAAAAGAGTGATAATTTAAAATAACTGCAAAATAATATTTATAATATTATAGTCTGCCTATCAGTTTTTTAAACGAATTATATAGGTATAAGAGTGAATTATTTTTTGTTTCTTATTGATGGAGATTCTTATCGACCATTATACAACTCGCGGAAGCACGAATGTTGATGTGAAGATACTATAAATGCGTGCCTGATTGATGATCAGCATGTAATATCATGATTCACTATCTACCTATACATATCTTAGCATGTGCCAAATCAGAATATCCTTCGTAGCGGACGATGACCCATTAGAGGAAAAAATGTTTTAAATCATTGCAAATAGTGAATAATTCATGATTTTTCATTGTGGAAAGCAAAAATTTCAATGTTATAATCAGGACTAGGCATGTATTTAAAATACTTTCATTTAAAACGCAATATTTGCAACACAAAAGTATTTTGTATCTTGTATTTTATATTTTAAATTATTAAGATTGACAATTAATCAATTTTTTATTTGAATTACATAAAAAAACTTTTTATTTTAAATACAATATTTCGATTTTAAATACGAAAAATACGTAATATTTTCATATGATCCATTGAAATACAAAATACAAAATACAGAATACAATTGTCTTACAAATATTATTTTTCAAATAAAAGTATTTCAAATACATGTTCAGACCTAGTTATAATATCGTTATCGTGTGCCACTAACATCTGTCGTGTTTTATCTCGCAGTAGCTCTCGTAACTTTACTACACAAAATATTTCAACAAAGAAATAATAATCGGTTATAATGTTTTTCGATAATCATGTTAATATTGCATAATTATGATATCGTGATTGCTGCTGTAGCAAGATTTTTTTCTAGAAAAATAGTGATAAATAATGCTGATACGAACAAATATGATAAAATAAAATATCAAGTTAAACATAATAGAGAGCGTCTAGGATTCATCAAAGTTTAGATGTTTCAAATAATATAATATTCTTGGTTCATGAATTTAATTTTATATCAAGTGTTCTATATAATACAAACACAATACACATACATATATAAAATTATTATCCCTTAGAAAAGAAGTAAAAGATATAATTTAGCTAAAAATTTAGTCAAAAATTTTATTAAAAATTTTAATTATTTTTAAATAATAATAAATATAGTAAAAAAATATTTAATAAAAAATATAATATTAAACTGTAACAAAAGTACACATATTTTTTGTGACGCTAAAGAAACATATAGATTTTTGGGACTTACTAAAACTTTTGCCAGCAATTTTATTTTCTTTAAAAATTTGTCTAGTTGTTGAATTATATATTTCTAATATGTTGTACAAAGCTATTTGAAAAACGCAAATAAAATAGTATTGATGTATTGCTTTTAAATCTTGTTAGATAAAGGCCTGTCTTCATAGTTCATTTTTATTTTAAGACCATATTATATTAAGATGCTAATACGGATATGTGATTTACTTATGACGTCTTAAGATTATATTTAAGATGGTATATATAAGAACTAATAATGAATATATTGGCCATAAACATAAATCGGCGTTAAAATTTTTTTCCAGAAAGTACTATTTTTAAAAATTATTTCTAAGGTCATCAAAATCTATAAATTCCAATTACTCATATTATTTTTAGTTAATTATAGGATGACTCATTTCCTCTGCAGATTTCAAACAAAATAAACAACTGTAATCTTTAAATATAGTACGAGTAGGTATCTTTTTTTTATTTTTACTAAGAAATGTTTAAACGCAGTAATATGACTTTCCTTATCCATTTCTCGGAACTAATAATTTTCCTTTATTGCACGTATAAAATTTTTCATGAGATCGAGATCGAAATAATAAGCATCAATGACAAACGTAATACGAAACTATCGTCATTATCATACATATTACACATAAATCTACATAAATCTACAATTTAGTGAACCAACTAATTAAGGATACGTTTCATACTCAGAGCACGATATACTCTCTATTTATAATCTTCTTCATGAATGCATAAATAGAATAACTTTATCATTCAACAGAAAAAAAAAACAGTTTTTATAAATTAATGTCGAGAAAATTAAGTTGACATTAAGCCGCAATGCTGACGTTCTCAACGCTATGAGATCTTTTTCCTCGACACATGAGTATTATGCGGTTTTAAACTGCAAGGTCGGATACGTTCGCAATTTCAAAACCTCGAGGTGAGCATGTAAGATTAGCAGCTGCTCATAATTAGCTTCTGCTTTCATAACGAGTTTAGTACGTCTCGCAATCGCCGCGAGTCTTATCCTTCGAGACTCTTCGTCCCTCTTGCGATGCGGATCATCAAGCAACCTGCGACGCTTTTCAACGTCTGATGACTTTGTTTTGATCTCTTGCGATATCTTATCGTTCTTTTTCTTCCACTTAACTATCCGCAGCTTCGCTTCTTTCAGACTTGCTTGTTCTAATTCCAACAATTCACGAAATTTCTGAAAATAGATTTTAAATTTCTCGAATTACTTGTAAACTTGTTGAGTTTTAATAATAACGTATCGATACTCACATTTCGAAATATTTGCAAATTGACTTGCATCTTTTCGTAATCTCTTTGTAAATTTACACTACAGGGAGAGTTGATCAAAAATTCGAGCACATTTCTCGTAATCTAAAATTACATAAACAATATAGTTCCGACATATTAAATAATTATGTTATGATAGAATTGTGTGAATGGAAAAAACAATTTTGTTGAAGTTTGTAAAAATTTAGCTACATATAGTTAAATTTTTAAATACTTTAGCAAAACCGTTCTTTCCATGTAAAAAAATTTTTATATTATTACCATAATAATAATATAATAATAATACACTTTATAAAAAGAGAAATGCTTTCTTGCAAATCTTCATACCTTGAACTCTCGGATATCCTTCAAGTCCCGCTGCAAATCCTCCATTGTCATCTTTGCGCAAACGTGTTGCCATTTATATTGTGATAGGATTTTCTGCAAGTGCATGGATTTATGCATAGCCGCCAGTTTACGTTTCCCGGTTTCAACAATACAATCGTTGACCCGTAAAAGTTCCTCGCACGTAATGAAAATGGCGTTTGCATAGTCAGAGGGACAACCTTGCAGCGGTACCTCGATCTGGCCCATTTTTAAGACAAGTTGAATCTCCATTTCCTGCGCGAATTGTATCAAGGATTTCTCCCTGTCATCTAAATTGACCTTCTTGCATGCCACGGCGTTATCAGCTGACTGCATCGCTTTCTGATAAAACGACAGCGTCTGCTCCGCTTCGGCCATCTCTACCGCGCAACATGTTACCTTCGACATTATCCGATTTTTTTGGCAATGTTACATCTTCTCTTTTTTATAATCAGCTCAAAAAGTTGTTATACATGAAAAAGAAAATAAAAGCAATACACTTCTATTTTATCTCGAAACTTTTATATATTATATCAATAAATCGAAATTAACATTTTTTTATTTTTTATTTTTGGATAACTGCTCAAAATCTTCAATCTAATATAATTATTACTATACATTAATCAAAAAGAAATCGGAATTAGACCTATAAAAATTTGAATATTTACCTAATTTAAATCTGACCTCTATTCTCTTTAAAACAGTTTCCTTTTACGTTTATAGAGTAATCCGCCGTTTCCGCCATGCCAAGCGTTCTCTAGAAATCTTCATCTTTAAATCGTGTTAAGCAGCTTTTATGATTCAGCTTGAATGTTTTTGACTGAAGTTTTCGGTCTTTTTGAGACAAACGTCTTCACGCAACTTAAAATTATTTTGAAGGGAATGGAAGCCAGATTTAAATTATCTAAATATTCAAATTTTTATAGTTCGATTTCTTTTTAATTGACCTTATCATACATGTACGCAGAACAATTGTATATATTTTTATAAATAAGTGATCATCTCTCTTTTTTTCTTACCTTTATCTCCATTTCAACCTTTATCCTCCTCAATCTACACATCATTTGCCAATATTCGATGTTAATTTGTGGTGGTAAATTTCGAGGCATTGAATCCAAAGCATCCATGCCTTTGAGAAAATCCAGGCATTCGTGGGGTAAGATGTCTGACTTCTCACTACTTATGACGCATCTTGCTACCTCTGTCAGATATGTGACAGATGTGGTAGTCAGTCGACTGGTCTTGGGCCGCTTCTTGTAGTGCCTGAACAAGTGTTCTACTATCGACTGCTTCACCTCTGCGAATTCACCACGGAACTTGGCCTCCTGACGTTTGTCCGCCTTGCAGAGGTTGTCATATCGAACTTTTAGCTCTGACACAACCATTTCCAGCGAGTTGCATTCCTCGACGAGCCTGCGTGCCTCTTGCATTGCTGGTGTTAACTTCTCGTTAGTGAAACGAGCGATTTTTTCTTTGCCGTTAACCATAGTACGGTGTCTTCGAATCGCACGTAACCTTGTCAGTCTTTCCTGAAGAATTGCGCTTTCAATTTGTATCTTCTTTAATTCCAGATCTTTTAACTTGTCGTTGAATACGGCGATGTCTCTCTGCAAGGCGTCTAAAATATTTTACGTATCTCAATAAAAACATCAGCATGCAGTCTGCAGATTATTTTTAAGACGATTATTCTTTTTTAGTAAACACATTTATTTTGAAATGTCTCGACTGACCTTTTGTTTCTACAATATCAGCCTGCAATATAGCTTTATATTTTTCTTGTTCTCTTTGCAGCGCTTGCACTTTGGACTTATATGATGTGATAATTGCAATATCCTCTTCGGTATATTTCGAAGGATTCTTCATAATTAGACAATCCGGCATAGGTATTTCCTTTTTTACCTCGTCTTCCCATCTTAAGAACATTTTTTTTATTTTGAATATTAAATATCAAATTTTGTTAGAAAACATACAAAAGTCTATTTGTATTAATCCTTATGCTTTTCAAATTTCGATCGACTTACTTAAGTTCTAATACACCATCCATCATTTTTTCAAGAGCCACTTTATAAAAATCGCTGATTTTTTTGTCTTTACTTTCATCTTCTCCATCCATTATTTTCAATTCTCCTTGTGACTTTTCAAATACTTCGTGATCTTTTACGGTAATTACGTAGTCAGGTATTTCGTCGACATTCCAGGAAGGAGTCTCGATTGGCTCCAAAACGGAATTTATTTCAAACATCGTCTTCAATTCAGATGCGCAATATTGAAGTCTGTTAATGCGTTCCTTTGCACATTTTAATACGCATTCCTTTGCGCATTTCATTTCTTCGAAGAGCTTGTTAAAATGCATCTGTTTAAAAAAAATTCGATTCATAGAAAATAAAATTTTAACATAATTGTATATATTTATAAATAACTAAAAAAAATAACTTTGATATTACTTTGATATTACTTTGATATATAGGTTTTTATGATGAAGTAATTAAGTATAATTATAAGTATAAATTTTTAGTATTGCGTAGTATAATTAAGTCAAATAATCAAATTTAAGACAACTGTTACTTTTAATTTACGCTCTCGATTTTCAATGATAACATCTTTCTGTAGGATAGCCTCGAGATTGTCACATGGAGTCAATAACTGATGTGTTGAAGTTATGCTTTCCTCAATCCATTTATGCGTTGTGATACCCGATATACACAATTGTTCATCATTATCCGCGAGTGTGTACCATCTTTTAGCTGTTTGATACGTTTTGCTTTCGGCCTTAGTTGTTAAGGATTCTTTATTGGAAATTACTGTAAATTCTCGTTTTGAATCGTTTTCTTTATCTACTGATCTATCGTACACATCATAACTAAAAAAATTATTATCCTTTATAATATTTTAATAATATCTTACATTCGTAAATTTATAATATATAATATTTGCTTCTATAAATTTTTAAATACATTACAATATCAATCAAATTATTACATTATTTAACATATATTATACTAAAAAAATAAAGAAGGTATTTATTACGTTTATTATTAATTAACTAATTAAGAATACGAGAAATAGTTAATAAAAAAATAAAAAGATATTAGATAAAAATACCTGTATAAAAATTCGTCAGTGTCCGAAGAAAGTCTATCCCACCCCTTCATCTTTTGGGTCGATGCGATGAGAGGATAATTTTGAACGATTGTATCACCACCAATTGATCTGAGAGCACATGGTTTAACTTGCAGCGGTTCCCAGAATATTTCACGTAGATTCGATGCCACCTGATCTCGTTGAGCGCAATCCTCTTCAAGCTTTTGACGTAACTTGTCTCGTTCAAGTCGAGCTTCTTCTATTCTCCGCTGTCGAGCCTCGCGATCCAAATCAAAAGCTGAGATCGGCAAACGGGCATTCGGTGGTTCGCTTTCGTTTATATCGAGAAGCTCACGTATCTATTGCAAAACTTATTTTAATTCTAAATTAAAATTATATCTTAAAAAAAAGACATTACTTGCGTTTGAATTTTCTCAAGATCGGCTAAAATAGAAGCCCGTAGAAGTAGAACTTCCTCGTGTTCGGCTTTCAATTTATCGGCGATTATACTATCCAACCAGGATTTTTTTCCTTGATCATATTGTTCGTTTGGATCAGAAGTAAAATCCTCAATCGTTAAATTTATATTCATAGTTTCAGTTTCTGTTAAATTTGTTTTTGTCTCTGGTAAGCTGTCGTACAATTAAATTAATTTATATTTATTTTTATAATGATTTCCTAAATAGAGATTTTAATAATGCATAAGGGACAAATAAAGATAAAATACCGAATTCGATTGGCAACAACATCGCCATTTCTACCGAGGGAAACGATTGTTTCTCCAAATTGCGAAGAAATTGCACTTTTTACGCCACCTTGAGTACGATGGTGTGGCATAAAAATTGCAATCACTTTGTGAAGTTCCATGTTATCTCTAACTATAATTAAGCCATCGTATCCATATGTCACAATTCGAGAATCGGTAACATATATTCCAATGTTTCTCAGCTGATGCATGGATAATAATGCATCTGTGAGGACGATGTCTTGAAAATTATTCTGCATAAAAGAAAATTGATGAATTAATTTTCTTTAAGTAAAAAAAAATTCAGGATAAAAAATTAAAATAACGATTATATATACAATATTTAAAAACTTTGTATACAGCATGAAAGATGTATTTTCACTTCCTTATAGAAATTTAATACTGAAATATATAAGTTATTAATTACTTTGAGTACTAAAAGTATTGTTCTTCAGTTTTCTTAATGTTCAAAATAAGTAATTAATCTTACTTCCCAATTAGCTATTTAAGTTGACTAATATTAAATTGGAAAATATTAAATTTCTGTAAGAGTCTTGATAATTATTTAAATTAATCAATATTTAAGTATGTTGATTTACTCTGCTTTTAAGTAAAGTATTTTTGATAAAAATATAATTTAATTCGCTTGGTACTTCAATTTGTACGTATAATCAAATATTCACCTTTATTTCCATTTTATGTAACTGTTTAGACAAAGAAGGTACACCCAATATGTCCAGAGGCTTACATCCATGATAGAGCGCCTTGAAAGGTCTTGATATATCTATTATGCAAACGGCATGTGTACAGAACTCGATCGAGTTCTTGCAAGTGTACACAATTACCTTGTTACCGCCGATCGAAGCCATAGAAGGAATAGTTGTTATTAGGATCAAGATCTCAAAACAATCGTAACTTTTTTCGTATATCAAAAAATCAGTAATCTACAAAAAAAGCAAAAGAAAACATCGAATTACTTTCTTCAAAAATATATAAACTAACGTATCTCTATCTATCTTACATAATTTATCATATAATAAGTAACATTTTAAACAATATTTTAATATAATTTTATATAATCTTACATATCCATCAATTTCTATAAATCCTAGAACATTTACACGTTGTTGTTTATATCGTTTACCAATAATGAACATTATGCCAGTTTGAGAATTGCTAATTCCCAAAAGTTCGCCATGGTCTGAAAATTTTACTTTATCTAGTGAGTTTCCATAGAGATGGAAGCAATTAAAAATCTTGGGCAATGAAACTTTTATGATATCGATTAGTATGCAATTGCCAGCAGCGCTGCACGACGCAAGCATTGGTAAAGTAGGATGTGAATCTACATGAAGAACTGTAATGGGAAGAAGACACTATATATAATTATGATATAGTATAGTAATCTAACTAATTAAAAAAGTATGTCTAAATATGCTTTAAAAATTAAATGTTTGCTTAGATTTCTTCATGTTGATTTTACCTTCACCGTGATGCTTCAGAGATAATCTCGCTGTCAGTTTACCGGTCAATAACTCGAAAATGCAAAGACGATCTAATCGATCTAACATCGCGACGTGATCTGTACGCTGAGATATAGAAAACAATGCTTTGTATTCAATTTCGTCCGTATAAATAACTTCTACATGAGGAATGTTGTCGTGTTGCGTACAAATCTCAAAAATTTCTCCGTTTTTAGAATGAAGCAAAATCCCATCTTTGAAATAATGTTGTTTTCCTACTTGTATAGAATAGAAAGTCGAAATCGACCAAATGAATTTCCACGCCACATTCCAATCCGCAGACGTCTTCTTGTAAAACTAAAATATTAAATTGTAATACATTGAAAAATAAAAATTAGATTATAATAATACAATATCATACAATAAAAAAATAAATTTGAGCTTTGTGCAAAAATAATAATGTATTTTTAGTGCAGGATTGAGCCTGTATTTGAAATATTTTTATTTGTAAAACAGTATTTGTAAGACAATTGTATTTTGTATTTTGCATTTTAAATACTAAGGTTGACAATGTTTTATTATTTGAATTACGAAATATATAAAACTTACGAACTTCCAATTTGAAATACAAAATAAGCGATACTTTTATAATATATTGTATTCAGCTTCGCTGAAATACAAAATATAAAATACACTTGTATTGCAAAAACTGTATTTTAAATGAAAATATTTTAAATGTATACCCTTAATTCTGTTTTTAGCCTATATTAAATTTTATAATTTTATACAATAATTAAACATTTCATTTATATTAAATATTTATTAATATACACACCGTAATTTCACTATTGGGATTCACAACTATTACGCCGCTTTTATGAGTAACAACAATGGGCTTATTTTTTGGATGTTCGCGTATTTTCGATTTTACCACCGAGTACAACTTATTAGCTTCTATCATCACGAGCCATACATTTCCGAATTCATCCGAGACAAATAAATTTCCTTCTAATGTCCAGGATGAAGACACAATTCTGTGTTCAGGAAGTAGTGCGTTTACATGATGTATACTTACGATTTTGGAGCACGTACGCACCTGATAGATCGAGAGTGTATTATTATCAATTCCAAGTTGCGATATCAAATGTGGAGGATTAGGTGAACAACTGGCAAAGTTAAACAATTTATTAATTTTTTAATCTCGAAAAAAATTAAAGAATCTAGATGCTAGCTCTTAATATGTTAAAAATTGCATTATGGAAAGTTACTGAATACGTACTAAATTTCTTGATTAAGATTGTCTATTTTTGTGTTAAGCATTGCAACGTGTTTGCCGGTTCTCCAGAGCCATACAATCAATTGAAAATCGGGGAAGGTAGTCAAGCTTATGAGATACTCTGTACCAGCAAAAGAACAGGATAAATAACCATTAATTTTGTCAGGTAATATGCACCTGGAGATCCTTTGTAGCATCGGATACATATATATTGATATTTTGGGATTATGTTTTCTCTCAACTACGGAAAACATGGAAACTGTCTAGAAAAATTCAAAATATTGATTTTATTAAAAAAATATTATTTAGCAGTTATTTTTTAAACATTCAATAATCTAAATAAATAGATAGTATAAACAATTGTACGTATTCTATACCGGATGTCCAGCCAAACACGATGCACCATCGCCTCTCTCTTTGTTATCGAAGCGTTCAATTCGTCTCTCTCTCGTATTCAGATCCAAAAAACTCACATAAATGCCAGAAGCCGTTGCTATGACTTCCTTCCCAACAAAAACGAAGTCATGAGATTTTCCGAACTTCATCCACCTGTATAACAATGTAAATCCATTTAAAAAATACACTTTACTTACCAAGCTCGAAAAAATAAAATGTAACCTTGTTTCAATTGTTGAAAAACTCATTTTGCTATATTTTATAATCTGTTGAAATATATAAAAAATTTTTGTTTTTGCACTGTTTCTAAATCTTCTTAATTCTGTGTACGATAAGCAAATCTTGTACGTGCATAAGCATCGTGTTTGGTTGCTGAGAAACCCAGATAGCATATTGATCGGGGGTGGCCATAGAAACTGTGTTTAATAATTCTTTCAAACGTATTCGTAATAAGTCACAGATTTTACACTTTATATAATTAAATATTTATAATTTATAATTTACAAAATTAAATTGTTTATTTTGACAAAAATTATTGATACAAATTTTTTTTGTCAGTGACAAAAATTTATCGTGGAAAAAATTTCGCGTTATTTAAAAATAAAAATAATTTTAGAATAAAGAACAATATAGCATAAAAGAACAAATGTTTCCCTTATTTTTTTATATATTTTTACATGTTTTGGTTGCTAAATGTATGTACCTGATTGTTAAGACTTTCATCAAATACAACATTTTGCATACCTCTCTGGAAGATAATAGAACCACCGAAAGAATGCTATTAAAAAAGTGTGCCACTGGATCAAAGTATTGTGGGAGGTTCGAAAGATGGTAACACCGTTATAGACTGCATCGTACAGCACATAATAATGACCATGCCTTTGACTCCTCCTATTGTCATTTTAAAGCTCTTAACAATTTATAATAAATATTCAAAATAACGTTTTCAGTTATACTTTTATGAAACTCCACTTATTGGAGGTGTTCATTAAAAGTAATTTTAATAATTTCGTATTTTTTTCTTTCTTTTAAAAAATTATTCTAAAAAGAAACATACATGATTATTTATTTATTTTAATACCTATTAATAGTAACATTATAACTTTATTTTAAAATATATAAAATTAGAATTAGCATAGTATTAAAAACAGTTTGATAATAACATAAGGAATTATTAATTATATACATATATAATTTCTATTTAATTATAATTTCTATACTGCGATATATATCATTTAAATAAATATTTTCTTACATAATAAATAAAAGAAATAATACTTAAAACGATTTTCACATATTCCACGGCAGACGGTAACAATCGATGGTGGTGCTGAAAGTATCAAAGGGGCACGATGGAATAGTAACCCAATAACGTGAATCTCGTGCCCCTTCCGAATGCGAACGGCATATATAGGCGAAGCAAACACGATGACTTTTTATTCACGAGCATTGATCGACGTGAGTGCCAGTCAGCAAGAATGTTTTTCGTGAGGTCAACACTCGTTAGAACAGTTCTATAGATTTTTGTGTTTGATGCAGGAATGGATAATTCGCAAGTAAGCAAATTTATGGAGAAGAAAGAAATCCTAGAGTGCAACTGAGAAGCTGAAAGTCCGCGTTATTTTTTGTTGGAAGTGGAAAACTATTTTTAAGTGGAAACAGTCAACGCATGTATATTTATCATTTGTAAGTCTTTATCTTATTCATTATAATAG
Source organism: Acromyrmex echinatior (assembly GCF_024713525.1). Lineage (NCBI taxonomy): Eukaryota > Metazoa > Arthropoda > Insecta > Hymenoptera > Formicidae > Acromyrmex > Acromyrmex echinatior. The sequence goes on along the minus strand of NC_141852.1, from coordinate 16,493,853 downwards.
CTATCGTAAACATATTTTGATATAAAAAGTGATAGAAAAATTATATAATATAATTGATAAACATAAAAATTAAATTTTTAAATATATAAAGCGATAAGATTAATTTCGCGGCATAAACAATTTAAATGTATTTTCTTAAATAAAAAAATAATAAAACAATTTTGTGTGTGTGTGATATATTTCACGGCAAAAGCACAATTTTGATATACTTTACAATAAAAACACAGTGTGGGCACGATAAAATACAATTATTTTTAAAAAGTTTTATTTATTTCTTATATATATATATATATATATATATATATATATATATATAAAATATATATAATCAAATTTGTGATTACTTTTATCTAAAAATTAATTAGCTATGTTAGATATTATTCTATTAAGCTTTATTAATAATTATTTTCTTCGTCTAGATCCATTCTTGGAATGCCAATGTTTCGTAAACTTTGCAGTCCTCTTCATCAGGACGAGGGTATCAGATACTCAGTATCAGACTGCCCTTCGTCTTGATTTTACGAAACGTTGACATTCTAAGAATAAATCTCGACACGGAGAAAACCCGCGAAACGCATAATCTTTATATAGAAAGCACCCGTGGAAGCCTCAAGAATGTTATTATGTATTTATAAATTTGCCATTATTTTATAATTTAATTTTATGATTATTTTATAAATAAAAAAATATAATAATAAATTTAAAAAGCAATTCAAATAGCAATACAAGTGATAAATTATATTATAATATCAAATTATACAATAAGAGTCTACTGTAAAGTTATAAAATATAGTTGTTTTATTATTTATATATACGCGTGAATTAAGGTTATTGTTGAAATGGTTACCCTAAAAAGGGGCGAAGACCGCTATGCGTTTAGTATGCGCAACATTTGCTTGTATTTCGTATTCAAGAGGAATCTTCGACGCTCATTTAGAAGGCGTTTCATGTCGTGCTGCTTGTTTGTACTACTTGCCTATCTCTTCTTTTTTTAATTAAAATTGATTGAAAAGAATTTAGACTCTCTAAGTCTATTCACTGTCGTGTTATCTATTTAGAGTACGTATGAGGAAGATCAGTATTATAAAACTTCTAAAATTGTTTAACATTTACTTTAATATCTTATTAAAGTCTTACTCATGTAGATTAAAAAAAAAATCTATTGTTGTTAAAATTATTAAAACACATAGAATCATCATTGAGATGTCATTAGACGTTTCTATTTGAAAAATTTTTATAATGGTTATAAATACAAATAAATTTTATAATTTATAGAAATTAATTTTATTATATGTCTTTTATTGTAGATATTTCTTCAACATATTATAAAAATGTTACGAAAGCAGCGACTCAGTTGGATTCTAGAAATTTTTTTGCTTTCTCTCACTTTGGTCTCATCCCACGAAACTATGCCCTCGAATTATCAAGATACACCAGATGCATCGACTCTGAAGATAGAAGCCAAAGAATCCGAAGCATCGATAACTTTAGGGAAGGAACTAGTCCTCGGTCCTCCTTTGTCGACCAAACCCTCAATCGTCACTGATTCTAATCATATCGTTTCTACAAAACTTGTTCCTTTATCTCCTACGATTATTAGTCAAATATCTTCTGGAGAATATGCCATCCCTCAAAGGACCATCTCAAAGAATATGGGTCCTCGTGGCTCTTATGTCGATAATCACAAATCTTGGGTTAGCAAAAGTTCGAAAACCACTTGGAAAAGGGACAGTTATCTTCAGGCACTGATGCACTCACATAACAGCGATGACCCTCGAGAAGGAATCGTACAGACGGACTCAAAGACGAAGACAAATAGGAGAGAGTATGTGCAGGGACCTATTTACAAGTCAGAAATAGAGTATGATTCGCCCGATTCGATATACGCGTCGAAAAGTCCGCGAATTACTTATGGTGAGCCCAACGCTTTTTCATCTAGCGATTCTTATCCTCAATCCTTTAAGCTGTCGATGGACTATAATAATCGCTATAGCGTACCACAGAATTCTTATGGTCCACCACAGAATTCGTACGAACCTCCGAATGATGGTCCTTCGCTTTATCCTCAATCTTCTTCGTATGGACCACCCGGAAATTATCTACCACCTCAACAAGGTGAGACAAGAGATTATTGACCATCAAAATTAAATGACTTGATTCACTTAAGTTTACGTTAAAATTATTATTATAATAAATTTAGTACTACATTAAAATTTAATTTTTAATTAATAAAATTAATTCTTCTTCGAAATTTTTATTCTTTATTTTAAATTTTATTAGGATTTGGATTATATTTTCTTTTTGACCACTTGTAATATTTAATTTTTTGTTTTCTTAGGATATGGTCCTTCAATACATACTTCCATTCCACCTCCGGTTTACAATGCACCCTACGCGCTTTCGGATGTGGCTCAAATTTCCCTTCTGCCAAGTATTAATCTAGGATTGCCGTTTGCTCTCAAATTAAATGCATTTACCATCGCAAAAATCATATTAAAATTGGTGATCTTTAAAATGATCGTGAAATTTATTGCAGTAATCTGTTTGCTGCTTTTCATACCTAAACTTGAGATCATCAAGAAAAAAGTTTCCAATAAAGATGACGACGAGGATCGCAAGTTCTCAGCGCGTAAGTTCTCAGATTAAATTTCCGAATTTACAACTTTAATAATAAAATAACTTTTATAATAAAAGTTTTGTAATGAATTTGAAATGAGGTTTTTTAAACAAAAATGTTGTTAATTAAAACTATTATTTTTTTAACTTATTTATTGTACTTCGCTATTTTCATATTTTTTAGCTTATGTCAATATGGAAACACTAAACAATCTCGAAGATGTAGTAAAAAGCTCCATTGAGAAGTACGAGACGCAAAACAATGCTCGTTCAAATTCGACAGAAAAATGCACGACTTTTGCGTGTCGCATTGCCGAGGCATTTACGTTCCACGAATCTTGGCATGATTATTTAAATTTATTTAAGAGTTATGTAGAGGAAGAGAGGCAACTCACAAAACAAAGAGGGCATTGAGAGATTTACATTATCATCGAGTTTCATTATCACGTCATTTTTCCCTGCTTTTGTAATTTTATTTATTTATATGTATATTTATTCATACTTATAAAAATTATTTCATCAAAATACAAAATGCAGTATTTATTCTCCCAATTTTTTATTGCAAAAATAAATTAGAAAATTTTTTATATAAAAGAATCCGTTACAAATTTTTATGAATATAGAGCGCTGTCAAATCTACTTCGTAATCGACGTCAGTTGGAACGACATGATTAGAGAAGATTACAAGAATGATCTTTCCTTTTACAGCACTGTGATATCATGATTATTCGGTGCCACTGTGTACCAAGTAGCAAAGTACATTGGAAAATAAAACTTCAACAAATTTACCTCTTGCTGACCTTATATGTATGTCAAATATAAAGATACATCTGCATAATGTTGAAGGCGCAGTATTTAATATGTTTTTTATCGATGCGAGGGAAAATTATTTTTGAATAATAAATTTATAATGTGAAGTGTGAATAATTCAATTGAAATTGCAGAGTGATGATCGGTTATCTTAATTCATGATAATATAGTATTATGTAAAAATTTAAATTATGTAGAAATTGAGTACACTCTCTATTTTGCATAGACAATAGTATTTTGTAAAAATGTTTAATTAATTAGTTACAATTTGTGTCAATTCTTTAGCGAATACATCGGATATGAAAATGAGGCGCCACATAAAGTAAGATTAACCAGGCATGATACGTCCTCTCTCAATCTCTCTCAGGTGGGGATAGATTTAACCATTACACTCAGTTTATAAACGTAGCATGGTGACACGATATGCCAGTTCTGTCGTGATAGCCATTCGCTGTGCTTAGAACTGCTGATTTTCATCAATTTTCAACCGGACTGTCGATCAGCTAGAACAATGGAGGTAGCAGTTATAGTTGGTACGAAAACTGCAATGATTTTAAGATTAGATATTATAACGCTAAAATTGATTATTCTTGTAATCAACTAACAATAAATGTGTCTTTTGCTAAGTAAATTCAAATATATATAATGATTTTGAGTATTTAATAAATACTCAAATTATTTAATATTTACTAATATTAATATATTAATATTAATATGTTATTTAATATATTAATTATTTAAAAGTCTCATTAAATGCTAGATTGAATTAATAATCTACTTGTGTATGTTAAAAAAATATAGAAAGATTTTATTATTAAAATTTACAATATTTAATGCAGTTTATATTGTTGCTAGTTGATTGCGTATTTGTAGAGATTTTATAAAACCTTTTTTATATATTGACTTTTAATAGAAGCAATAAAATCAGAAAGGAGGTTAGATACATTAACTATAAAAAATTTGAAAAAATTAAATATTATTGCAATTTGTAAGCACTTTTTTTGAAATTTGAAATCTAGTTTGATCTGATCTCAATCGACAATATACCGTAAAATTATGCAAAATTATGCGTTTTATTTTTGATTAATTGCAAATTGCAACTATGATCCTCGCGAGAGAGCAATTGAAATTTTTGAAGAATCTCACAGCAAAAAGGAAATGTCTTTAAATGGGCGTGGGCATAAACGACCTTGAGCGAAGAAACGTCACAATCACCGCAAGGAGCGGACTGATCTCGATTTAAAATAAACCTTGATTTCAATAAAGCTGCAATCATTCAATAGAGCCGCGTATTAAGGCTGTGCAGCATCCCAGCAGAGAGGCTAAGCCATTATCAATAGATTTACGTAATATTATTCTGTCTGTAATTCGCTAATAGAAAGGCTTTCGAAAATTGCATTAATTATTTAAAATTACATATTTGTTCCATTACAGTGATAATCTTTTATAATTAGAGGACATTATCAATATCTTCTTTATCATTATTGTAATTAAGTAAAACTATTCTGTCATTTGTGAAAAAGTTTGATTAGAAATGGAAAATATTGGATTAAAATCGAATTATTTTTAATTTCATATCCTTTTTTCTCTCTCTCTCTTTCTGTCTCTTTTCTTGATTCTTCCTAGCCTTCGCGTTCCTCAGCATGTTTACATTATGCGAGGAAACGTACGCTTTTCCCGACGAGACAAAAGTCGACACCACTATGAAGGATGTAAAGGAACCTAAAGATATCAAAGAAGCTGCGACCGCGTCGAAAGACGTAAAGGACGCTATCAAAGCGGCCAAGGAAGCAAAGAAGAATAAGAAGGATTGCGCGCGAGATTGCGGGACTGATTATGATCCTGTTTGTGCTCACGATCCTGTCGACTCCAGCTTTAAGCCGAGAACTTTTGGAACGCAGTGCGCTCTGGATATTCACAATTGCGAAATGGGCACAAGTAAGCACATATAAATGAAGCAGCATATAAATTCTTGTATTAATCTTATTAATCATTTAGATAATAATTATATTAATTATTTATATATTAACTATATTAATTAAATTAATTACATTAATCATGTTTTACTTTAATCTTAGAATTGACTATGAAGAGCAAAGGAGAGTGTCCTGGATCCGGCGGAGTAAGACTGTCCTAAACAATCACTCGATCTTGGAAAAGCGTTAAGAACCGCGGAGTAAAATACTAACCGTCGAATGAACTATTAGATTATTGTCGTAAATTTATTTAGTTTGAGTAAACGAATCTTAACATGTTGTAACAATGTAACTCTAATGATGAGAGAATAGAGATGGTGGTACGCAAGTAAGCTGGATATAAATTCCGCGACAAAATTAGCAACAAAATTGATTACTAAACTAAACGCTATGTACGATTATACAATGTAAAATGTATCTATCTAATAAATATTAATGATGAGCAACAATTGATTTTGATTTTCATAATTACTTCCTTTTCTGCAACGTAGTTGATCCCAGTACATAGTTTCTAATTATGTAAGTTGTGTGTGCAGGTACTTGAATAGAATGTATTCTCGGTACGCAAATTTAAACCGGCTTTCTAATCGCGTTTACAATCTGTCCTAACACAAATATGTAGTTAAGAAAATGTATTCTAATTTGATTCTGAAATACTTGAATAATTTCCATATTTGTTTTTATTATGTAATCGCGTAAGTATAAAACATTACATGCATTTTAATTTTGAGATGCATCCGTTACAAAAAAAAAAAAAATCTTTTATTTAAAAGATTAAAGATTAAACGGAAAAAAACCTTTACCCATTATTATATTTGATATTTTGCTAGAAAGAAAGAATGTTATTATATCTAATTCCTATTTTATTTATTATTAAATAATATATCATGTGTTTATAGTGTACATGCATCGTCGTATTGCGTAATATGTTTCCGTTACTTTCTTGTAACTATAGTATAACGAATGATGTCGACACATTCTAGACAAGATATCGTTACCGATTGATAAATAAATATCAAAGCTTTATAATTTATTTTCTAGATGGCAAATAATAGAAAACACATTAATTTATAAACTGGAAAAAATTGAATTGTCTTTTTTATTGTACTTGTTCTGATTCGACGTTACGTAACTATCACATTTTCATTAAATTATTTTGTCATAAAATAGTAAAATAAATATTGTAATGTTTAGAAAATAATCATGTATATACTATACATAACAAATAATTAATATTTTTGTAATTTTATGCCGATTAATTATTTTATAAATATTAGAAAATTGATTTGTCAATAGGGTGTATATATGTTGTCACGTGCGTGAAAGGCTATAATTTGTACGCGTAGAGCCATTGTCCGTCAATCTTCATTGTAATAAGTTTACCTTCCAAATCAATGTTCAAGATAATGAGGATGCGGTCGTGTGCAATGAAGGACAACGGTTAGCTTGGAACCGCATCCTCAGTCTGATGCACTTTGTGCCGTCTATGATGTGTTGTTTAGTCCGAACCGTCCGTGACATGATCGACTTATCTTCAAAGATTTACTGTGTAATCATCTTCCTTTCATTGTGCAAGACGAATACGTATTCTTTCGTCTCACAGATGTGCACCGCAAGTATACGGATTTCTACAGGTAATTAAATAAATTAAATATATTTGCCTACAATTATTTTTAACAGTTTGAATTAAATCTGAAGAATACGAAAAGCAATCCAGTCAAAATTGTATTAATAATTATTATACTGTATGAAGTTGAAAATATTGGGTCATCAGATGGTGTTGATGGTCAACACATCTGAGTGACAAAAAACCGCGGATACTTTTTAGATGACCCAATATTAGATGGAGATTATAGAAATCATTTATGAAAATGCATATCTTTTTTTGTCTAAAATTTCAAAAACTTTTTAATCTTAAAAATCCTAAAAAAAAGTATATATTATATTTCGAAAGATAGATTTTCTCGCTTAAAAAGAATAGAAAAATAATATTTTTCGAAACTATTATACTTTTTTTATATATCTCTTTTCATATTTTCGATACAATTTCCAAAATGCGCAATCGCGAAACTTGAGATAAAACATCTTATATGAGCGTAGATACGGAATATTCATCAACGCCGGCTCTCTCGGAGGAATCAATGTCGATTTTTGAGGAGATGAAGAATCGTCTGTCCAGTTTCGAACGTAGATTGCGAGCGGTCGAGTATCCCGGTAAAAATCGTGAGATTTATGTACAACGGAGACACGAAAGGACACTCATGCTTTTGCAGTTTGGCGGATCAGCCTGAAAGAGGAGGACTGGGAAATCTGTACTGAAGGACCGTGCAAATGCGTACCGGAAATGAAATCGGTGTCCTGTTGGAGATACAATTTGTTGGATCTTCCTCCGACGCAATTGGTCCCTGCCGATGTGTTAAGGCTGTAAGGAATTTAAAAAATAATATCGTCATGTTTGTTGAATAGATACGTAATGATGGATCTCTTTTAAAATCGAGTTAAACCCTAAAGATAGAAATGCTTTATATAGTTTAAATAAAATTATATAATAATAATATAATAATATATATAATAATATTATATTATGTATATTTCTCTCATATAATATATGTATAATATATTATACATATATTATATATGTATTATATGTTTCATATATATATATATATATATATATATATATGTTTCACGAATAAAAATATTACTTGTTTGGCCTTTTTAGGGACCTTGGAAGTAATCGGCTCAGCGCTCTGCACAGAGACACATTTAAGAATATGACGCAATTGCACCATCTGTGAGTTGTATAACAATCGAGAGATACATAATATACTAATGAAATTGTGAATTACAGAGATCTAAGCAGTAATTTAATAGAGCATTTGGCACCAAGCCTGTTCCTGCCATTGCACGGTATCGCAAATGTCAGATTGAGTAATAACCTCTTGAAAGAAATGCAACGCAATCAATTCTATGAACTAAGAAATCTCCGAATACTGTACGTCGGATACTTAATTACTATTAATTAAGAAAGAAATACAAGAACTAACTCAAGATCGTATCAATATATTTTCATAGAAATTTTATATAATTTTTTAATAATTGTTTCGAAAAAATTAGCTAAAAAGTTAAAAAAATATTTAAATGTTTAACGTATAAAAGTATATTTTGCATATATTTCTATAATTATATTAAAATTCATTATATTTAATACATCTTGCAAAAAAAATATTAAATGTGCTGTACTAATATTTATTTTTTCTTTGAGTGCAATTTCTTGTCTTTTTATCAACTTACTAAAAATTTAATACAAATTTTTTATTCTATTTAGCGATTTGTCATCAAATAAACTTCGTACTTTGCCAGAAAATCTTTTTTTGAGCAATGGTCACTTGGTTTTGCTGGATCTCTCCTCCAATCGCATTTCATTGTTACCTCCTGGTGCATTTCACGGCCTTGGGAATCTTGATGAATTATTGCTGGGTGAAAACCGATTAACTGGATTACCTGTTTCAATTTTCCGGGACACTATTAATCTCAAACGCCTTGCACTTGAGGAAAATCGTTTAAAAGAGCTGCCTAACGGTATATTCAAAGATTTGACGTCTCTCAAAGAATTGAATATGCGGAACAATCGACTAACGGAATTGCCCAAGGGATTATTATTAACTCTGGCACAATTAGAAACTTTAGAAATATCAAGCAATAGAATATCTTGTGTAAATATTGTTTATATTTTATAAATTTCAATTTTATTTTAAAGAATTAAAATGTTATAAAAAGTATTTATAATATATTTATGCAACATATTATAAAGTTTTAGAAGATCATTTCTCTTTGAGAATGAACAATTTGAATTTTTGCTATAGATTGATGCAAAAGCATTACACGGTATGTCAGCACTTCGAGAACTTCGAATAGGACATAATCATATAAAATATTTGCCACCTGGATTATTTAATAATTCTATGTCTTTAAAACGTCTTATTCTCTATGGCAATCGCATAGAAATTCTAGTAAGAGGCGTTTTTCGCGGCTTGTTCAATCTTACTTCTCTTTTTTTGCAATCCAATCGACTAAGGATACTACAATCAGGAGTTTTTGAAGACACGCCAAATTTACGGAAATTGTGAGTCAACATTAAGAATTCTGTATACTTAATTGTAATGTTACTTACTTTAAAATTAATATTATTTAACATCAAAATTTTTTATGTATTAATTTTTTACTTATATATTTATATCATGACAAGATTTTTTTTAAATATACAAATGAAATTTCAATTTATATATTTGTTTTATAAATCTGTTTATTGTGATTGTTAGATTAGAAATCTATTTTTGCTTATTGCAAATAAAAAAACAATATTCTTTTCTCTTCTCTCTCTCTCTGTTCTTTATCACGCAATATCGTAATTTTTAGACAACTGGAATCAAATGACCTCTCCTTCTTGCCAGCCGGTAGTATGGACGCCATATTCACAATTCAGCAAGTACGTCTGAGTCAGAATCCCTGGCATTGTGATTGTCGTGCCTCTTATGTTGCTTCTTGGCTGCGCAAAAGATTCGCCAGTTTTGCGAATCTGACCAATCCGTTGCAGATACAGCGGGTTTTAATTATGACAGGTAATTGGAGTATCTGGGAATTTGGAGCTGGTGCAACATGCAGGGGGCCAGGTATACTAGGCGGCCAGTCATTGCTGCGTTTGACTTTTCATGAACTCTGCGAAGGTCAGTGGGCCTCCATGAAAGGTATCATTCCACGCTTACCTCTCGACGTTATAGCATCGTCTATTACGCCGCAAGTAGTCAGGAAAGACACGATTTTGGTACGAATTACATTAGATTAAATAGAATTAGATTAAATATTTCAGATATTAGTTTTTATTTTCCAATGACACAATAAGCCTACAACATGACAGATATAGAAGTTTATATAAAAATATTAAATTAAATTTGATGCAGTGAAACAAGATAATGATGATTTTTATTTCTTCTCTAGTTAAATTATTTATTATTTTTTGCTTATGTTATTACAGGTGTGAAAGACGTGAAGCTCAAACCTCTGAATTTTCTACAGAGAATGGAATATTGCACAATACATAGAAAATTGATGATAATTAATGTGCCTTTTAAAATTTTTTTTAAAATTATGTTTAATTACTTTTTGTTTTATTTTGATTTATATGAGAAATGTAGTGAAATATACCTAGGTTTCTTGCAATTACAAGCTACGTTTGTGTGATAATCCAACAAATAACACTTAATGATAATATAACATAAAATAAGATATAATCAGAATTTCATATAAAAATGAATTTTCAAAAAAATATATTTACTTATATACAGGGTGTTCGATAATTGTTCTGACGGAGTTCGTGGATATGTAGAGCGGATTAAACTGAGACTGAAAGTCCTCTACCATTTTATAATTTTCGCAATAATTAACATTAAGATAGTAATTGCTAAAAATTGTCGAAAATTGATCTTCAATAATTTTTTACTCAAATACTATCAACTTTATAGAAAAACTGCAAGACATGAAAATTGTTTATTTTTTTTTATAGAACTCTGCGAATTTTTTCAGAATTTTTATCAATTTTTTAGTACTGCATTTTTTCATTTTCAACATGAGAAAATATAGTATTAAAAAATTCTAAAAAAATTCTAAAAAAAATTTTAGAGCTCTATGAGAAGAAAATAAACAATTTTTGTCTCTTGCAATTTTTCTGTAAAGGTGATAGTATTTGAATAAAAAATTATTGAAACCAATTTTTGGCAATTTTTAGTAATTAATATCTTGTTAATATCTTGTTATCTATTATAAAAATGTCCATTAGAACAATTATCAGACACCTTGTATAATTGCTCGTTTTCAAAGTCTGTTTATATATTAAACGATTTCATTGACTTGTAATTAGATGGAATTTAAAACGTAATAAATTGTATTTATCAAAAAATGAAAGCTACATTATATTAAGTTAAATAAAAAAAATTAAGATCAATATAATCTTACACAATTCTTTCTTTATAAAAATTACTCACGACTTTTATTCGGCGTTTATTTATTGAATAAGATTGATATGCAAATACAAATTACAAATATTATCAATGTAAAAAGATTATCAATTAATAATTATTTTATTATAATAAAATATAACTTTGCTTTAAATATTTTATATGTTAATAGCACATCAATATCTCGCGAACAGATAAACTGCAACTTAAGAATGACGGATCCTTACAGATAAATTTTTATATATATTACAATAATTATTATATAATTAAAAAGCATAAAGTATAACATTGTTATAACGCAGTCATACAATGAGAATTACCGGCCGCATTATAATAATAATTCAAATATACACACATAAACACAAACACAACATTTAGAATAACTCGAAATGGAAGGGATCCAACGAGAGAGTCGAACTTATCGTTAATTTTATTATATTATACTCTTCGTAATGGCAGCATCAAATGTTATCGAGCTATTGGAGAAGCTTATAAAGATCTTCAAAGAGGAACAAGTGTTTGATCAAACTGGTGATCGTCCTGTCATGCAATTCCTTCATCCCAAAGCTTTGCAGGTAAATAATAATTTAATCTTTTATGTTAATAGTCAACTTGAAATGTGTGTGTGTGTGTGTGTGTGTGTATTAATCTGCTTTCGTTTGAATTACTCATTGCTTTTTTTTACTTTTCAATATTATACTATTACGGCAATATTTTTATCTGTAATACTTGAAAATTATACTTTATTTTATAATATAATTTTGTGCATTACATTATATTTCTATCTACTATCTTACAATTGGTCTTACAATTTAATTATAATATATATTTTTCAAATAAGTATAAATGCAAAATAAGTCATCTATTTAATTTATCCATGCGAAATATATGTGAATAATTGATAAAGAAATTATTATAAAATTGATATATTAAACAACGTTTAAAATAAAGTTAACAATAATATTTATATAGTTTGTTATCTTTTATTACTGTGACTTCACTAACATTGAAAGGACGATATATTAACTCGACACGAATTCGACACTTTTGGTCGTACTTACAATAGTGATAACATCATAATAATGGCTGATTAGAATAAGAGCATTTTTTACAATAATAATACGGTTTATTGGGACCGTACAATACGAATATACAACAAGCAAGAAACGAAGCATGTACCAATCAAAGCTGGATCTTAATATTTAAATAATTACATGTGAATTTATATATCATTTCTAGATCTAACTAAAATCTTTTATCACCACGAATTTCTCATCCAACATTTATTTTTATATTATTTTTGTTCAGAAGGAGATATCATTTTCTTTGGACAATGAGCCAGCAAGCGATGAGCAAATCGAAGACACAATACGACAAGTTATACGACGATCTATAAAAACGTTCAGTCCGGATTTTCATAATAAATTTTATAGAGGCCTTGACGAGTATGGATTAATTGGCTCCTATTTAACAGAAATATTGAACACTAGCATGTAAATGTAGTTCCAATTAGTCAAACAATTAAGAATACTAGTAGATATACGACAGTGTTTATATTGTAGACTTAAGTAATGTTTTAACATGCTAATTAATCCTCTGATTGATTTATGACATCTTAAGACTGTCTCAAACAGAAGAATCGATTATAAACGGCTGCAGTATCTATTTTGATCGAGAAATGTAATGCTTCGTACTTTTTTTTTCAAAGAAATGTGTGATTATTAATCAATGCTATCAATGTTATCATTTCTTACAGATAATACTGCTTACAGATAATAATTTACAATTAAAAAGATGACTTTATGATCTCAATTAATGCGTATTAAAGATTTTAAAATAGGAAAAAAAAAGTTTGGTTCTTTTTAAAATAAAAATCGTATTTTACAATGGTTTCGGAAATAACTTAAAGAATTTGTCTTTTTGAGATTTCAGGCGGAATAATAGATAAATGATATCAAAAAAAATCATGACTAATATCGTAAAGTAACTTTTAATATAATTGCTTTAGAGCTACTTTTGATGCCATTTTGATATTACAATTTATTTTTATTCTGCTTGAGCTCAAGTGAATTACAAATTAAGTAATAGTTAAATTGTAATTCACATTTATAATTCTTGATTTTTCTTATTATTAGAGATATTTACGAAAACGCTCCTGTATTTACGGTGATAGAAGAGGTTTTAATACAAGCGTCATCGAAATTGATGGGCTATCCATTTCGCAGCGATGGTATAATGACGCCGAATGCTACTGTATCGATCATGTATGCAATGATGGCCGCTAAACAAGCATCTCTCTCAAATATTAAACAGGGCTTACATAAACATATTTCATTAGCTTGTATTACCAGTGAATGTGGCTATCTTTCCATTATGACAGCGGCTCATTGGTTGGGCTTTGGTACCCAACACGTTTACACGGTATTATTATTGCTTGTCAAGGAATTATTTATCAAAATAGAACTTCTGTCTCTTTTAAATTTATTTACTGTTTAGAATAAAATTTTGAATTTTAAAATTTTTATCTGTATTTATCTTCTGAATTGATTTGATTTAGTTCAGATGCTATTTCAGTCACAAATTTACTTCATTAGTTTTTTCTATCAATAATTTTGAATATTTTGATTAAAATTATTTATATATTATTAATTAAGTAATGTAAAGTTAGCTTTTGAGTTATAGATTTATTTTACCTTAGCTGGAACAAATGTTTGTCAAAAAATATGTAGGTGATATCCACATATTTATTACATTAATTTTTCTTCTTAAATACTGAAAAAAAATCTTTCGGTCTTTAAAGTGATACTAGCGTCATCTGTTTTACTGATTGAACGCAATAATTTTTGTAAAGAATTTTTGTATATATATTTTTTGTATGTTACTTTTATAGATTTGAAAATCCTTTTTTTTAATAGTCTGACGAGTGTAGTTTATACTAAAAAAAAAATTTTGAAATCGAGATCTTTTTTATCATTTTTTATAATTTAATATATGTAAGAGCTGTGAAAATTTGCTTGATATCAAAACTTTACAATTCTGTTTTTACGAAATTGGAGTCTTCAGACTAATAGCTAACACGAAAAAACAATGCCGAATTCTTAGAATTGGACACTTAATTCGATACAAAAATTCTTTACGAAAATTTATACATGTACATGTGCTGCGTGCGATATTGATCCATACAGACCTCAAAAAAAGGGACGTCTTAAAGATGCCCAAAGAATATTATTATGTCCTTTGAATGTTCTAAAGACCCAGGATATCTCTCCGATAAAGTGTGCTGTATGGGGATGTAATAGTAGGTAATGATGTGTTAATATATGTGCGTAAATTACATTTCATCGATAAAATATAGCATTAATCCTATTAAAGTTCAGCAGTCTCGCTGATATTCTCTTAAACTCGATTAAATTAAATTTAATTAGAGTTGACAATTGCATTTCCTTTTGTTACAGGTAAAAACGGATAAGTTTGGTCGCATGGACATACGTAATCTGAAAAAAGTTTTAAAGCAAACGTCTGAAGAAATGGGGTCAATACCATTTTTTATAAACGTCTCTGCCGGCACTCCCGTATTCGGAGCTATCGATCCGTTGCGGAAAATAATCAAAATTTGCAAGGAATGGGACATATGGATACACGTAGATGTTCGTATGCAGTATAAAAGATATTAGAATTAAAGGGAAACATATGAATAAAAAATTGTTTGCAGGCTCGCGATTGTGGTTCTTTGATGTTCTCCAAGCTATTCCGACGTAGATTACAAGGCATTGAACGGTAGTTATGTATTATTTGTAGTTATTCTTGGAGAAAGAAACTACTGTTCTGTAATTCAATGTCGATGTAACAATTATTCATAATATAATCAATCGAATTATAAATGATTTGTACATCGATAATTGTACTAGATAATTGTTTTACGCGATTTATTCGAAATAAATGAAATCTGTTTAATAAAATGTTGAACAATGTTTACTAGTTAAGTAGTCAAAGGATTTTTTTTTCCTTTAGCAGTATTTGTATTTAAAATTCCTTGGAAAGTAATCATCAGTTATCTTCTCTTTGTTCCGAATGATGTAGTTCGAGTTCGATATCTTGGAATCCGCATAATATGCTCGGTGCACCATACCATTGTAATATGATCTTGATGCAAAGTCAATTCGAACGTAGTACACATTCTTATTTACGAACAGTAATTAACGAAGAAAGACAGTATACATTGATGTACCACTCAAACACGAATTTTAAGAGTTTACAAAGCAGTAGAAAGGTAATTAAAGTCACAATCTATTTGATAAGTATACAAAATATCTAGGGATGGAAAAATTACTTTTTAAAAGTAGCTTATTACCATTATTGTTATTTAAAAAAATAACAATTGGGTACTTTTTCCGTCATTTTAATGCTAAAACAAGAGCAAATTGAATAAATAATTTACTTTCGTAATATTTTTAAATAATATTAAAATATTAATGAAAACAATTTTTTATCTTAAATTCGCAAAACAACAAAAAGTTTAAGTTAAAGTTATTTAAAATCTGTGCAACAATAATGCTCTAAGATTGGTAATTTTTGTGATATCTTAAAACTCTATATCTCTTGTAACTTGTGTTCTAATTAAATTTTTTAATCGTAATTAGTATTTAGAGATAAAAAGAATTGCTCATTCGCAAATCTAGTCAACAATATGATAGAATATTTAGAAAAAAAATATAAGAGTAAAAAATTTAACAGAGATTAAAATAATAAGTAACGCTATCTTTTTTTGACAAATATTCAAGTAATAAATGACTTCTATTTTTTTTAGTAAAATATATCGATTATTATTATTAGAATAATTTATATTAAAATTATAGATTCAAAATGATAAAAGGATGAAATAAGAAAGTAAATTGTAAATAACTTTTTTACTTCTTTACATATTTCATGAAAATTTATTGTTGTAAAGATTGTGGGTAACGATAACGGCATTACAAATAATGCGTTAATTCCCATTCCTACAAATACTATATTTCCAAAACAATTTAAGACTTTTTACAAAAGAAATAAAAAGACATCTAAAAGGCACATAATAGATACATAGATTTTTTTAAAAGATTAAACACAATGATTAAACAATTAAGATTTTATTCAATTTTTATGACTAAGAAATAATTATATTCTTATTCTAACATTTAATAATACAATAAAATGTCTCAAGGCCGACGCAATGAAATTTTGGTTAATGTGGAAAGCTCGCGGCATGAGTGGTTTACAACAATTGGTGGAAGAAGCCATGTGGTGTGCAAAATACTTACTGATAAAAATTAATAAGACCGATGGCTTTCGTTCGGTACTGGAACAATACGATAGTACCACTATTTGCTTTTGGTAAGAAATCTTATATATATTTCCGCAAATTTCGTAATTTTATCGTTGGATTCTTTTAGGTACATACCTCCGAGCATGCGTCATGCGAAAGAGACTCCATTTTGGTGGAAGAAAATATACATTGTCACAGCAGTAATACAAAAACGTTTGATTTTGAATGGATCTCTCATAATCGATTATGCGTCCTTACCGCAATCGAATCTGGGCAATTTCTTTCGCGTAATGGTGAAATGTTATCCGTTACCCACACGAATGTCTATGGATTATATTCTTAATCAAATAGAAAAGGCCGGAGCTGACTTGTAAATGAAACATGCCCAGGAAAAAAATTTTATATATAATATTTATAAATGGATTATACATATATATATGTATATATATAAAATTATATATATTTATATGTAATTATATAAAATTATATATATTTATATATAAAATTATATATATTTATTTATATATATAAAATATTTTTTTCCAAGTGTATGATTACTTTCATTTATGAACGTTTGTTTTAATTGTACGTCACAATAACAGTTTGTCAATATATATTCAAATAATATTTTCATGTTTTAAAACTTTTTTGCAATAAGTTTATTATTACTGAAATTAGTCCCTTTATTTCTTTCAATTACTCTGTATATATTAATGTATATATTAATAAAGATGGAAATAATTGGAATTAATATGATCTTATATTATTTCTTGATGTTTGTATTATTTCTTTTTTTATTTAACGACATACGTATCTATTAATTGATGAACGTAGAATATAATACTGTATATATATATATATATATATATATATATATATATATATATATATATAATATTCACACATCGCGCGCGCGCGCGCGCACCCACACACACACACCACACACACACACACACACACACGCACGCACGCACGCACGCACGCACGCACGCACGCACGCACGCACGCACGCACGCATACACGCACACACACATATACACGCACGCACAGCATTTAAAATGATTCAGTCGAAATGGAAGGGATTCTACGAAAGGATATATAGATTGACCGTTTATTTAATTTCAATATATTCTTCACGATGGCATCAAGTGCTAACGGTGTTGTCAATCAATTAGAGAATCTCTTAAAGATTCTTAAAGAGGAACAAGTGTTTGATCGATTTGATGATTATCTTATCATACAATTCCTTCATCCCGAAGATTTTTTTTGCAGGTAAATAATAATTTAATATCTTATGTGAATAGTTCACTTCTGCATGTATTAATGTATTTTCCTTTGAATTACTCATCGACTTGTTTTCTTTCTCAACATTATTATGGCAATGTTCTGTTTAAATTAATGACGTATTATATTTTTATCTTATATAATATAATTCTCTGCATTAAATAAAATTTCAATTATTATCATAGTCTTATAATTTAATTACAATTTAAATATTTCACAAATAAATATAAAT